>NW_006159811.1:2053826-2054574 GCF_000334495.1 Tupaia belangeri chinensis
GTCAACGTGCATGCTGTGCTGACTTATTCATGCTGAAGTCCCTCCTGCTTTTAAAATCCTACAATTCACATCCACTTCTTTCCCTCCCTCGATTCAAACTGTGCTTTGCATTTCCTTCTATTTCAGCATTGTTGTCCCTTGGTTGAAGTTATTTGCCTGTATCCCTGTGTCCTCTTAGTGAGGTACAATGTGTGGCGCCTGCTGGGCACTGAATGGCCCAGAAATCCTGTTTATGCCCACAAATGCCTGGTCTATTCAATCCGGCCAGAATCCAGAACCCATTCGATGGTAGAATTCAGAACTCCTCCTCATGTACACATTACACATTTTAGGGTGCTCTTGGCCCGAGTACAGACTCGACTTTCATTAATGAGGAAAGTAAAACACTTCTTTTCTTCACAATGATTAATGGCTGTTATTATTCTGGGACTCGTTAACAAAGGAAAGATATTTATCAGAGGCCATAAAGACAGGTGGCTTAGCCAGTGTGAGTTCCTCTCTATTAACTGATAACAACAAGATAATTGAGGAAGATAGGCATATTACCCAGGCTCAGTGACTCTCCCAGATTTATTTTATTAAATAGAATTGCAATGGGAGTTAGAACTACCTACTATGCCCTTAGAAAGCAAGAGAAATTATGGACAGCTACCCGTATAAAAAGGAAAAATGGTTACTGACTACAGCTTGGACTTTTTTTTTTTTTTTTTTTTTTTGGAGGGGTTTTCGCTATAGGGCGCGTGCGCTC
>NW_006159811.1:2055107-2072669 GCF_000334495.1 Tupaia belangeri chinensis
CGCCTGGCGTGAGATTTAAGCCACCGGGTCCGAGACGCGAACCGCGGTCGACTACATGGGAGTCCAGCGACATAGCCATTACGCTAACTGCTGGTTCCCTACAGCTTGGACTTTCAATACGAGGGCATTCACGTATTAAAAAGTTGGGCTTCTGGTACTTTGAAAATTTATTGATGGCTTACTCTATGCCAGATCCTGATTTGTTTAAAGTTAGGCCTTCACAGAGGGGAACAACGAGTCTGAAGAGATCTATGTGCTTTACACATATGAATGTAAACTCTGTATTAAGAAGGGTCTTTGAGCACTAAAATTTGTTGTAGTATTGGTAAACACTGATAACAAAAACAAACTTTCATGGTATACTTCTTTTAGAGGGTGTGAGGTACAAAAATAAAAGTCCTACCATAGCTGTATTTTACTGTGGGATAATTCTGCGAGGAAAGGATCCGTGTATTACATATTCAAAAGAGTGTTTTCAAAAATTATTCCTGTCTTAAGAGATATAGAAAGACTTATTCAGTGTTGGAAGGTAATTTAAATGTCACCTACTCCAACTTCCCATCTGATGCTAAAATCTGACCTACGAACATCTGTCAAGCCTCCTGTGAATATCTCCAGTGAGAGGGAACGTTCTGCCTTCTAAGACAGCTCATTTCATATTTATATAGCTCTTACTATTAATGATAATAAATAAAATTTATTGATTGCTTGCTATATGCCAGACTCTGAGCTAACTATTTTATCTCTAGAAACCCCATTTAATCTTCACTACAATCTTATAAAATGGTACAGTTACTGCTTCAGTTTTACAGATGAAAAAAACTGAGCTTAGTGAGGTTGGGCAATTTATCCAACATACCTGGAAGTAGGGGCTCTGGCTTTGACTCCCAGGTCTACAATTTTTTTATTTTTTTGCCTTAGGGTACATAGGTTCACCAGAGAGAGAAACAGGGAGACACAGAGAGAGGAAAAGTGAGAAATCTGCCCCCCTCCTGGGGGGAGGATGGCCACACCATAACCCTTCTCCTCCATTGTCTTCCCAGGATTTTGAGCATGCACACACAAATACCTGGCATGATTTTCAAGCTGCTGGGTCCAGGACTTGAACTGTGATCAGCCATGTGGGAGTCCAGTACCTTAACCACTAATGTTACCTGCTGGCTCCCCAACATACACCCCCTCCCCTGTATTTTTAAACTATGCATAGGCAGCCTCACTAACTCAACTTCTTCCCTATGTCAAACTGAACTCTACCTAGGACTAGCGAATGGCATAATGATTAAGTTGCTGGACTCCTATGTAGTCGACCGCAGTTCAAGTCCTGGACCTGGAGGCTTAAAAGTCATGATTGGCGTGTGTGTGTGTGTATGTGTGTGTGTGCCCAAAATCCTGAGAGGAGCATGGAGGAGAAGGGATTGTGACATGGCCATCGCTCCTGGGAGGGTGATTTCTCGCCTTCTATATATCTCTCTGGCAAGCACATGTGCCCTATACCAAAAATCTCTCTCTCTAAAAATATATATATATATACATATATGTATATATATATATGAAATCTACCTTCTTATAGCTTCTACTCATGGGTCTTATATTTTAGTGGGATAACATTAAACTTCCAGCAGTTTAAGATAGCCATCCTATCCACTCCCTTTTCCGTCTTCCTACTGGATTCAGAATGCCATTGTCTTTCATTTTCCCTTGTGCAAGGTAATTTCTAGGCCTTTCAGTATTGTGGTTGTTCTGTACTGGAAAAAAACTTTATTTTAGGCTGTTACATAATTAACATAGCATAAAATTACAGTTTATATGAAATTAACTTTGTTGGAGGTGCAGAAAACACAAATTTGAGTCCTGTGCTGTGGTCAACCTAAACTCTAAGTGTTTTGCATATCATTGGTTAGCTAGATCTCTGCTATTCAGTTGGTTATTTGAACTTGAATTTAGATCTTTGTACTTTCCATAGTTCTATTTTATCTTAGTAGTCTGGTTTATTGTTTTAGAATGCTGAAATATTTTAAGATGCAGATTCTGTCATCTAACTTTTTAAATAATTCCTCTGTATTCATTAACATTTGCCACATATGAAACCATCCCAAACTTAGTGGGTTAAAATCATGAAGTTAGGGGCCAGCAGGTGGCCCTGATGGTTGGGGAACTGGGCTCTCACATGACCTACTGTGGTTCAAGTCCCAGACCTGGCGGCTTGATTTCTTACTTTCTCTCTCTTTCTGTCTCTAGTTAGTGTATGTGCCCTACAGCACATTAAAATAATAATAAAATTAAATAATTCTTTAAAATAATAATAATTTTAGTCTTAATTCTGTATGTCAGCAGTTAGGATGGGCTCAACGTATTGATTTCATCGGACTTGACTGGGCTCACTCCTGCATCTTTTGTGAATTTATTGATTACTACATGGCAGACGCTGAGCTAAGTATTTTGTCTCATAAACCCTACTTAGGGTTCCCCCCAAATCAGGTGGGAACTAATTGACCTGCAAGAACCCTAGCTGGAGTGGCTACCTGGTCTCTCATTCTCTAGCATGGCTGTCTAGGGCTTATCCACATGGTAGAGAAGGGCACCCGTGACAACAAATAAAATTCTCTAAGGCCCATGAGTCCTAAGGTCAGGACAGGCACAACGTCACTTGTCCTGCATTCTGTTGGTCAAAATAAGTCCCAGAGCCTGCAATAGTCAGGCTCTATCTCTGGATGGGAAGACCTCCAACGCCACTTTTATATAGGTCTACATATAGTGACTCGTGAAAATTATGGTCATTTTTTTAAATCTACCACAATCTTCAGATCTTGTCACTTATGGCAATTGATATGCACACCATCATTATCCTTTCCTTTTTTTCAAAGGAATTTTAATTCTATAAGATCTAAAAAAATCAAGTTCTATGGGGTATACCACTTCTGCTCTTACAATCTAGATAGACAACCATAATAAATAGATTGTAAATAGTTTAAAAAATAAAAACATGCTAAACTATACCATTCTGTTTCCAAAAGGCAGACTTTAAAGAGTATAGGACTGGCAGGTAGCATGGTGATTAAGGCACTGGACTTCCATGTGGCTGACCGTGGTTCAAATCCTAGACCTGATGGCTTGCTTTCTTACTTTTCCTTTCTCTCTCTGTGTATCTTTCTCTAGTCAAATTAAAAAATAATAATAAATAAAAATAAATAATTCTTTCACAAAAGAAGGAAAATTCTTATAAAAGAGATTGGTTAACTTGGTCTGAATTGGAAAAAAAAAAAGACTAAAATCTCTATTGGAAGAGAGGAATTAGAAAGGTGTTTACGTTAGGGATTGGCATGTGTAAAAGCACACAGTACCAGAGAAGAGACTAGAGTAACAATATCATTGAGTTAGCTGAAGAAAGAGTGAGAAAAAAAGGAGAACTAGGTAGCAGAGAGCTAGAGGGAAATAAGTTGGAATTCAATTTTGTCTGCAGCGGGAAACTATAGATGGTTCTTGAGCAGAAAGACAATGTGGTTAAATTTTTTGCAAGACCAGCCTAGCATTAATTTGAATGGGACCTTTTTGGAGTGAAGGGAACCATTCACAATATGCTTTAGAGCTCCCCTCTTCTTCCTCTGAATTAAAGAGAATTATCTGATACTTCTTTATCCTAGGGTAGAAAAAAAAATGGCCTAAATAATGACCCTGCCGATTTGTTCTCTTTCTGCCAATATAAGGAGAAGGCGTTACGTGCCAATATTCGGAAAGAGGTGAATATGTTCTCTTTTAGAAGAAGGGGGAAAGGAAACATAACTACTTCTGCTTAAATTGAGTCATTCTATCATGTGTCCAGATTTTTCAAGGTTATTTCCCTCAATGGCAAAATGATGATTTTCAGAAATAAAAAGCTGACATTTTCAAGATTTAAAAAATCAGTGGTTGAACAGAACTCTGAGTAATCATAAAGTATTAGTATTCCATCCTGGTATAGAAGTGTTAACTGTGAGAGTATGCAACACATACCCAACTTTTTAAAATATTTTTTTGACTGCATCCTCTTGTAGAGTCTCTGTAAATAATAAGCTCTCACTCTCGTCAGTGTTCCAACACCAGGACATCAAGAGTGCTGGGAAAACTATTGAATGCTTAGAAAACAGATTGGGATCTCTTTTAGAGAAGTGTTGTACCCAGTCAGCATTTTACATTACGTGTGCGATACATAATGTTGATAGCTAGCTGTGACACCTTGCAGAGTGTGATAAAGGCCTTCCTGACTACTTGTGTTGGGACCTTCTTGCAACATGTCATTTCTAGAGGAAATCACTTTGAATCCTCATCTCCTTTGTATACAGAGTTAAATTCCAGATGAATCTAAGATGTCATTATTAATCAATAAATAAGTAAATAAATTAAAAACCTGGGCAAATAGAAGTGATTATTTAATGATCTGATACTGTAATAGAGTAGATATTCTTAGGTTAAGAGTATTGGAGCTTTAGTATACTAATGGGTTTAGGCAACAATTGTCAGTGACTGTTAAAACCATTAGCTCTGGACCAGCAGTTGGCGTAATGGCTGTGTCGCTGGGCTCCCATGTAGTCGAACGCAGTTCGAGTTCCGGACCTGGCGGCTTCAACTCACACTGGGTGCGTGTGCGTGTGTGGCCAAGATCCCGAGAGGAGAAAGGAGGAGAAGGGATTACAGGCTAGTGGAGAATGGAGGAGAAGGGATTGCGGCAATGCCATCCCCCCAGGGGGTGATTTCTCACTTTCTGTCTCTCTGTCTCTCTCTTTCTGGTGAGCGCATGCACCCTATAGCAAATCCTCTCAAAAAAAGAAATACAAAAACAAAAAAAATTAGCTCATTATGAATTTTGCAAATTATACTTCAGGCCAACAATACTTGAAGCCACTAGTTAACTTTCATATTGCTTAAAGTGGGACACAGGGAAGTTATGTGGCTCATGACCTGATGCAATAGGAAGCTTTGGCAGGACCTATGAATTATTCGGCTTACAAAAATTGAATCTATAGAGCTAACTCTCACTTGCTAGGAAATTCAAGGGATAAAGGAACATAGTAAATGACATCACAAAATACAATCATTCAGATCCAGAAAGTGGGATATTATTTAGGACAAATGACTCAGTTTCCTCAGTAAATTAATGGCCTCGGATAAAAATGGAGAGGAGGAAATCATACATGACATAGCAACCAAATATAGCATGTGGGCCCTGTTGGAGTCTGTACTTAAAAACTAATTCTAAAATGAGATTTTTGTTGTTGTTTTAAGTCAGAGAATATTGAACCTGACTGGATATTAGATATGAAGGAATGACTATTAATATTGTTGGGTGTGTTGATTGCTATTTTGAAAGCTCTTATCAGCTAGAAAAATATTCTGAAGCATTTACATGGGACATGGTATTGTGTCTCAGATTTTCTCTAAAGTAACCAGCGAAAGAGCCATGGGAAAGGGGCGAGAACTGATGAAATAAGAATTGCAGAATGTTGATCATGATTGTGCTGGGTAGTAAGTGTATGTGGGTTTATTATGTTTATAATGTTCTATTTGTGTGTACGTTTGAAAATGTTCACTCAAATCATTGGAAAAGGTCACAAATGTCAATATATTCTATTATTTAGACAAAATTAAGTTCTTTGCCCTTCAAAATAACAGATGTGGTAGAATCTTAATTACAAAGATTTAAGGATTAAAACCTATTTTTATATACATACATGCATATACATGTACAGGTTGAAAGAAAAAAATGTTAAGAACCCAATAACTTAGTGATATAAACATGGAATTCAAATGGAGAAATGTAAATTGCTTAAAATTTCTTTTAGAAAGAATCTTAAAAGAGCAAGTTGAACTATTTTGCACTGCCAAACTGAATTGTCCTCTAGAACATATATGTCTTTTATGTTTAGAAAACAGTTTCCTATAACAAATAGAGAAATTTAAAAAAATAGTAATAGCATTTTTTACTAAATGACAAAAAAATTGTCATATGCTATACAGTAAGGGCTATTTTTGGAAAGTCTTTCTAACACTTCTCCAATACTGATAAAACTCTGGTCAAAAATCCCTCCTGGGCTGAAGAGGGAGTGTGTCAAAAGAACTCAGGGAATCAGTTGTGACAAGGAAGGGCTTTACAGAGTGTCTCTAGGGGTGCTGATAATGTTCTTAATTTGGTTGATTAGCCATATTGGTGTTCCTTTATAACTGCTTCTTAAAATGTACATACAGATTTTATGCCCTTTATGGCCAATGTATATATTTTATAATTTTTTTTTAAAGATTTTATGCCATAGGGCATGTGTGCTTGCTAGCGAGGGAGAGAGAGAGACCGAGAGAGGAAAAGTGGAAAAATCACCCACCATGGGGGTAGCCATGCCACAACCCCTTCTTCTCCATTCTCCTTTCAAGATTTTAGGCTCACACCACACACACACACACACACCTGGCGTGATTTTCAAGTCACCAGATCTGAGACTCAGATCATAGTCGGCCATGTGGGAGTCCAGCACCTTAACCACCATGCCACATGTGAATGTTTTCAATAAGTCTGGCCACATGTGGTCTTCTTGCCTCACCCTCCCAGTCAGCCAGGTCCACAGGTGCCCACACCATACCTGGCCTGTGTAGGCTGGACCGAACCAAACCTGAACCTCTCCTGTGTCCCTAGCTACTATGCAGCAATTCTTCCTGCTTATGCTGATGTGACTGGGCCCCTGACCCATTGTCTTTTGTAATTTTAGCATTTTTATATTGATATTTTGATACATATATGACGGGGATGAAAGAAAAATACATTAAACCTTACATTTGTTTAATCTGGGCCTTTCATCTTCTCTCTTTTCTGTTCCTCATTTCTCTATCTATAAGGAGGAAGGTCAAGCCTTTAACTGCAGCTTGAAATGAGATGTGGTTGGTAGAATACAGGCTAAACAGATATGCACAAGAAAAGTCATGAAAATGCATAAATACATGAAAAATTAGATGTGGAAATATAGAAATAACTGACTGGGAAAAAAAAACATTATGAAAGTAGCAAGAAGGGTCAGCAAGGTGGTATGGTGGTAAGGCCGCTGGATCCCACATGACTGACTTTGAGGTTCAAGTCTCAGCCCTAAAATTTGAAAACCATTCCTGGCACATGTGCCTGTGTGCCCAAAATCCCAAGAGGAGAATGGAGGAGAAGGGATTGCAGTGTGACCATCACCCCTGGAAGGATACTTCTATTTTCACTTTCTCCCTCTCATTTTCTCTCTCTCTGCTTCTCTCCCACAAGCACACTTGCAAATGAAAAAAAAAAAAAAAAAAAAAGAAAAAGAAAGTAGCAAGAAGAGTTGGAGACACTTGACAGAAGAGAGGAAAGAAAAAATAAGACAAGAGACAATAGGTTACAGTTTATTTATTTATTTATTTTTTTGGAGAGGTTTTTGCTATAGGGCACGTGCGCTCGCCAGACAGACAGAGAGAGACAGAGAGACAGAAAGCGAGAAATCACCCCCCCAGGGGGGATGGCCACGCCGCAATCCCTTCTCCTCCATTCTCCTCTCGGGATCCTGGGCACGCACGCACACGTGCCTGGCGTGAGTTTAAGTCACCAGGTCCGGGACGCGAACCGCGGTCGTCTACGTAGGAGTCCAGCGACATAGCCATTACGCTAACTGCTGGTCTCAATAGGTTACAGTTTTGAGACAAGATAATAAGGATATGATCAGCTACTCTGATGAATAAGGCTTTAATGAGAAAGCTAGGCAAAGAAGATTTTAGTAAATCTTACTGTTTTTATGTACTGAATCCTTGTGTTTTCTGTTACATCTTTCCCTCCCTCTCACTCAAAAAAAGAAAAAGAAAAAGAAAAGAAAAAGAAAAATAATGTCTTCACTAAAGGCCGGAGAGTAGGATTTGTGTTTTGTTTGACTGTGTAGTTAGGCTCTAAGAGAGTTTAAGAGGAGATTTAAAAAGCCCAGGTTTATTATTTAAGTTAAATTTACAAACTACATGTATTTATAAATAATCTTGTCATATTTTTAAGGAAATATTAGGTCATTGGAAAAGTCCTGCCGTATTTTTCTATGCAAAAATGCATCATGACTTTTCTAATGACCCAATACTTTCTCCTATTGGCTGTTTGAATTTTTTAAAGGCTTTCACAAAACTTCATAAAAATAATATGCATGCAAATGTTTCCAACTTGCCATAAAAAATTATTTGATTGAAATTCTAAAAAATAGATTTTCTTTTATATTGTTTTATGCTCAGAATTTGCATAGAGATTCTAAGAGGAGGACATGACAACTTATAAAACCTAGACCAAAACACAGTTCTCTCCTCTCTGGAAAGATTTTCTCTTAATCAAATATGTATCATTAAACACATATAAGCAGTGAGTTTTTAGAGAACTTCTCCCTTTCCCCCAAAGAATCAGGCCACTTTGGTCTATGCTGGCAATCAATTGTCACAATCAAAGAGTCTCCTCATATAAATTTTATTATTATGATGCTCGTTGGCATCTAAATAAGTATCCGTAGCTATAAACCTCTGTCTCTTTGTCATTAATTCCACAGGTGTTTGTGTTTATGGTAGTGACTCAATATCATCATCTTTATTTTCTTCCACTTTTTCTATGGTATGAATATTTATTTTCAACACTTAAATAATTATGGCCTGCCTGACTTTTGATATATAGAATAAAATAAGGATCTAGGTTTTTTTTTCCTCCAAATTATCCAAATTTTTCTAAAGTCATCATTGGAAAGTTCATTCCTTCCCTGTCAATATATGATACATAGAAAAAGTTGTGAATTTGGATATTTATTTTAAATCTGGATATAATAATGAATTTTTAATTTTTTTAAAGTTTTTTTTTTAGAGAGAGTATTTTTGGTATAGAGTGCACACACTCACTGAGGGGCAGAGAGAGACAGAGACAGAAAACAAGAAACCACCCCCCCCAAAGGGGAATGGCCATGCTTCAATCCCTTCTCCTCCAATCTTCTCTTAGGATTTTTGGAATGTACACACACACACTTAGCATGAGTTTCAAACCTCCAGGCCCAGGACTCCAACTGTGGTCGGCCATCTTGTTGTCCAGCGACATAACCATTACACCATCTGCTGGTCCCACTTTGAATATTTTTATTAGTTTATTAGTTCATCTGCTGCCTTTTCTAAACAGGAATACATACTCTATATAATAGAAATAAAATATCAGAAAGGAAAGAAAGTCAATTCTGTTTCTTAGATTCTGATTGGAAGATTTTCCAGGAAAATTGTTGTAACGTCTAACTGTGGAGACTCCAGAAGAGGTTCTTTTTAACTCTGAACTGAGACAGGGGTGTCCATTAGGCCCACTGGTATTTCAGACACATTACAAATGTCATTTAATCTTCTCATTAACTTAATGAGGAAGGCATCATTAATACTGATTACATTAAACCTTGATTAAATACATGCCTCATCAATAATTCTGAAGGTTTTAGATGAGGAAACCCAAAAGCAGGGTGGTAAGAACTTGCGCTGAACCAAGTAAGTATTAGGATTTGAACCCAAGTCTGTGATATTCCTGTCTATTCTGTTCACTAGGTCACTTACTTGACCTCCTAGCAAAAGTAAAACATTTCATTTCCAAATAGCTTGAAATATTATAAAATGCTTTTACATATTTCACCTCACACATCCTCAGAATGAACAATCTTTGAGCTAAAGCATCTCAAATACTAAATAACACTAAAACTTGAGGTCCCTTACCTCATGTACATGTACCTCGCTACATTATAATATCTGTCGTTCATTCCCTGAAAAGAGGGAAGGCCGAGCATCCGAAGAGAGGCCATTTAGTATTTGGGAGCCCCCTGCTGCTTGAGTGAGACCTGTGAGGTTCCCTCTTACATGTATTGGGTAATGTTGAAATGGTGTAATTTTGTGAGAGATTTGGTATGAGTTTGGGATTTGGGAGAAACTCAAACTAGAAAGACTAATTGTCCTGTTATGTTAAGAAAGAAGCGTTTTAAGAGAATTTTCAAGTTACTATGTAGATAACATTTCTGTAAGGGAAAAATGATAGACTTTAGACTTTTTTTTTTCCAGATTTTTTGGCATTTTTTTAATTGGAGAAAGACAGAGAGAAAGCAAGGAAGCACCCTCCATGGGGCATGGCCTTTCCTTCATCAGTCCCCCCTCTGGGATTTTGTGCATGCATGCACATGCACCTGGCATGTTTCTCAAGCTGCCAGATCTAGGACTGAACTGTGGGTCAGCCATGTGGAATCCAGCTGCCTTAGGCACACGAGGCCACGGGCTGGCCCATCCCAAAATTTTTGAAACCTGTAATAAACAGCATTTGATATTATATTTTGAAACGCATAAGAGAACCTATACTCTTCATAGGTCACTGAAGGTCTTACCAAGTACAGCTGCCAATCCGTAAGCTGATGTCATTTCTGCTTTTCTTACAAAGGACAGTTATGTCATTTTATAGTTTTTCAATCTTTCTATTTTTTAATTGGTAATGTAGAGTTAAAGTTGGGGTGCTTGTGTTGTTCTGTGTCTAAACTGCTCATCTGAACCTCTCACTGGCCTTTATCCCAGATACTTTCCTCCATGACTAACATCAGGTGAGGGTGGGGCTGTGTCTGCCTTATTCTGAGTTACAACGGCACGGGGAAACTGTCTTTATAGAAACATTTACAATAGGTTCAGTTAGAAAAACTGGGCTCAAGGGTTTTGTTTTGTTTTGTTCTTTGAAAGTAGACTATATTTTTTCACACTAAATAGATTGGAGGGTGTGTGTGTTACCACTTCCAGTGCATAAAATTTTTGAAATAGTGTTGGAGATATTATGAATTATAGGGGCAAGTTTAAATCCTAGACATAAACTTGGGAATCATTTTAGTAATACTTATAGTAATCTAGTTCATTGTCATTTAGGTTCTTTATATGGTGGATCTATATTATGAAATATTATTTAGCCATTGAAAACTATGCATCTAGAGTATACACAATTACTTAGAGAAATATAATAGTCAGTAAAAATGTCCATTCAAATTCAAATGGTTTGACTCAGGTCTCTTTTAGTTGCCGGTAACATTGACCCAGCTCTGATAAAAGAACCTTTATTTTAAGTGTGTTTCACAAGTCTCATGAGAATCAAAGCGTAGGAATCAATGACAGATACACCTCTTAGAAATCAAATCTGGAAAGTTACTGAGCATGAGACTCCTCCCTCGGGCTACTGGACTTCCCTCTGGAGCCCTCTGTCCCTGCGGGGGTTCTCTCTCTGCCATGACAACCACTTTCTTAAACATAGTCTTTGCTGCCTCATCACTTCAGCAAAATGCTTTTCTTAACTTTTATTACATTGTGCATTTGCTGATCTCAACTTCTTTACTAACCAGCTTCATCTCTCAGACTCCCAACTCCAGATTCCTAAACCGATGGCATCAGTTCAACTTTTTAAGTCAGGTTACATGCAACTCCGGGTTCCTTTGTTGGGTTAAGAATGGACTTCCAGAGCCAGCAGGTGGTGTAGTGATTTAGATGCTAGATTCCCACCTGTTGACAACAGTTCGAGTCCTGGACCTGGTGGCTTAAAAAGCATGCTGGTGGGACCAGCAGATGGCATAATGGTTACGTCACTGGACTCCCACATAGTCGACTGCAGTTTGAGTCCCAGACCCAGCAGCTTAAAACTAACACTAGGCACGTGTGTGTGCATGCCCAGAATCCCAAGAGGAGAATGGAGGAGAAGGAATTAAAGCATGACAGTTCTCCCTGGGGGGTGATTTCTCACTTTCCATTTCTCTCTCTCTGGTGAGCGCACACACCCTATAGCAAAAATCTCTCAAAACAAAATAAAACACGTGCTGGGCACGTGTGCATGCATACCTGAAATCCCAAGAGGAGAATGGAAAAGGGATTGTGTGGTATGTTCATCCTCCCCAGGGGATGATTTCTCACTTCTTTCCCTCTCACTGTCTTTCTGTCTATCTCTGATGACCAAATACACCCTTTAGAAAAATACTAAAAAAAAAAAAAAAAAAAAAAAGAATGGACTTCCTTGAGTCCAGTGGCCAGAAAAGTCAGGTCACACCATCAGTCACTGTGGGCTGCAGGAGCCCTAGAGGTGAATATGCATTTCACGTGATACTTAGTATGTAGAACTATATGTTAGTAGAAAATATGATTGAGAACATAAAATATCAACAGCAGGGTTGTCTCTAGGTAATGATATTAAAAAGATTCATTTCTCTTCATCTACTATTTCTTCAATAAACACATTTTATAATCACAAACATAAACTTCAAAATGCTCAGAAAACACTTATTTAAAAAAAAATGACAGTGTTAAAACTGAAAGAGACCTCAGGATGATATAATTCAGTACCACTTCAATTTGTAAATGTTGAAACAGGCCACATAGATAAAGTGGCTTGTCCAGCAAGGGGGTGGCCTCACCAGGAATTTCCTCTTATTCCTGCAATCTCAGCTACACATATTATTGCCTCGTCTGAACTGAGAAACATACCCCTGACCGCAAGTCAGAACCCAAGGTAGTGGATCTTTGAGCGAGCAGTCTAACTGTAAGTTTTGCTCAGGATCTTTAGAACTTGGACATTTGTTAAAATAGTGTCCCCTGTTGACTTGAGACAGAATTCTAAACCCAGGTTTCACTAAATGATCATTTTGCTAAGGGCTTCCACTTACGCCAAACGGTCACCTCTGCCTGATGTTAAAATAACGCCAAGACTAGAGAAGCAAAGGAGGAATGAGGGAATTTCCAGATGTGAAGTCCAGTTTCACTCCACCCTTGTGTCTGTCTGTCCATTCTGGGAGTTTGGGCTTCCTTCTCTATAGTGTTTCCTTTTGATAGATTAACATCATCTCTTAAAAAGAGAATAAAGTCTTTCAGGGTCAGGTGACATCGAGGTTGGGAGGGGCGTGCCATCAGATCGACACTATGGAAGAAAAGGAAAGAAAAGTTAGACGTCTCTCAAGATTTCACTCGAAAACAGGACTTCAAGCTGAAATGAAATACCATCCCTGGCAGGAAAAGGTTCCTACACAGTTTGAAACTGGCTCCCGCTTAATCTGGAGGAAACAAAAGTCTTGAGGAATTTTAGTCAGTTCTGGGCATCAAAACACTCAGAGATAATCTTGGCTCCAAGGCACTTACCGTGTGTAAATTCTCCCTGCGTGGAGCCTCAGAGAAGCTGAAGATAAGATTCAGATAGATGTCTCTGTACTTCATTTCCAGTTTGGTATGTATTTCCTTGTGGGCCTAAAAGACGATGAGGTAAAAGAACATACATCACATGAACGGGAGACTCAAGAGTCAGAAAGTCTCACTGGTTTGTGATGATAGCTTGAACGTCATCCACAACAACAAACAAAAAGGAAAGAAATGAATTTTTAAATATAAGTGAATGTTAAATCCCAAACTCAGAAACAAACAAAAATTAACCACACAAATAACAGATAGGCTAATGTTATTTAAAGTTGACACAAAAATAATCCTGAAGCGTCCGTTCATTTCAAGCTTCCCATGAGTCAGGCATGTCCGAGACAGTGAACATAGGGAAAACATGTCTGAAATAGGTCTTTTCAGGTCTTAGGATTCCATGGTAGGGAAATGGCACAAGCAGACTGGGAACAGACCTGAAGTAGGGAGGAGTGTCTGCCAACTGTGTCTTAGGGAATGGGAATATTTATCTTAGATGAGAATATTCACTGTGGGGGAATAGGGAGGATAATATATAATAATAGTTTTCAAATATTCGAAAGATCTTTGTGAAGTTAGAGAGCTTTGATATAGGACCAAAGGGGTGAATTTACAGGCAGCAGAATTCATTTCAAAACGAGGAGAATCTTCGCAATGATCAGAGCTATCACAAAACCAGAATGCATTGTCATGAGAGGTAGTAAGAGTTTAAGTAGAAGTTAAAGAACATACTAGATGATGGTGAGGGTTTTTCTTTTTTTTTTTTTTGAGAGGTTTTCACTATAGGGCGTGTGTGCTCACCAGACAGAGAGAGACATAGAGACAGAAAGCGAGAAATCACCCCAAGGGGGGATGGTCACGCCGCAATCCCTTCTCCTCCATTCTCCTCTTGGGATCTTAGGCACGCATGCACATGCGCCCGGCGTGAGTTTTAAGCCACCGGGTCTGGGACGTGAACCGCGGTCGACTACGTGGGAGTCCAGCGACATAGCCATTACGCTAACTGCTGGTTCCCGGTGAGGGTTTTTCTTAACATTAATTATATGAATATGCACATTAAAAACTTAACATGGCACCAGCACATGACATAATGTTCCATCACTGGACTTCCACGTGGTTGACCACTATTCGAGTCCCAGACCTGGTGGCTTAAAACTCATGCTGGGCATACACGTGTACATGTGTGCCCAAAATTCTGAGAGGAGAATGAAGAAGGGATTGAGGCATGGTCATCCCCTTGGGGAGTAATTTCTCTCTTTCTGTCTCTCTGTCTCTCTCTGTCTCTCCAGCAAGCACGTGTGCCTGATAGTAAAAATCTCTCTTTAAAAAAGAAAAAAACAAACAAATATTTGGGCTAACAAGTGGTGTGATGGTTAAGATGCTGGATTCTTACATGGCCAGCCACAGTTTGTGTCCTGGGCCTGGTGACTTAAAATCACACTGGGCATGTGTGTGTGCCCCAGATCCCAAAATCCTGAGAAGAGAATGGAGGATAAGGGATTGTGGTGTGGTCATCCCTCTTGGGAGAGTGATTTCTTACTTTCCTTTTCTCAGTCTCTCTCTCTCTGGCAAGCACACTAACCCTATGACAAAAACCTTTAAAAATCATATCATTTAAATTTTCTTTCATTGTTTTCTTTCTTTCTTTCTTTCTCTCTTTTTTTTTTTTTTGCTTTTATACCATCATTTGCAAGAACTTAGCGATATCACTGCTCTTACTCTTTAAAGATAGTTGTGGAGAAAAATTAAGATATTAGAAATACTTAAAAATCACATCAAAATGCCAGCAGTCAAAGCTTACCCTATGTATTCCTTAAGTAACAAGTTTGCTTGCTCTTACACGGTGCTATGAGACCTCTAAAATATTTAGTTACAATTTTCTCAGCGGCCATTTGTTGAACATCTGCCATGTGCTAGGCAGGCCCTGTAAGCATGGCCCAGGATATAGACATGACATAGACACTGTTCCCCAGGACCTAGTTACACCTGGGGTTATAACCCAGATAATACTCAGGGTGTTATGTCCTTAAAGCTAAATGGAACTTCTGTTTTAAACTCTTCTTTGATTTCATGTTTCCCCATTTGTGAGATGCACTGGCATCCTCAGATGAAAGTTGTTCAGGTACACCTTCGTGAATCATCTCTAATATTTTAGTAACTTTTAGGTGTAACTTTTTTATGTATGCCAATTACATTTTAAAAAGAATTAGTAATAGAGCACTTTCACAGGCATGAGAGACACAAATAGAGAGGGAGAAGCATGTTCCACAGGACGTGGTCACACCATGATCCGTTCACTCCAGTCCTCAGCCGGCCAGGATCCTGGGCACACAGGTACCCTCCATGTTTTCAGGCTAACAGAACCAGGGACTTGAAATGCAGCAGGCGTGTGGCTTCCAGCTCCAAGGGCCAGTATGCTACCAGCTGTACCACAGAGGCTGGGCAGTAGTTTATCTTTTTTTTTTTCTTTTTTTGGAGAGGTTTTTGCAATAAGCGCGTGTGCTCACCAGAAAGACAGGGAGAGACAGAGAGATAGAAAGTGAGAAATCACCCCCCAAGGGGGATGGCCACGCCATAATCCCTTCTTCTCCATTCTCTTCTTGGGATTTTGGGCATGCACACACACGTGCCCGGTGTCAGATTTAGCACACGTGCCTGGCGTGAGTTTAAGCTGCCAGGTCCAGGACTCAAACCACAATCGACTGCATGGGAATCCAGCGACATAGCCATTACACTAACTGCTGGTCCCGGTTTATCTTTTTTATTTGTTTTTCATTGCCAGAGGTTGTACATGCTTGCCAGAGAGAGGAGGGAGGGAGAGAGAGAAAGAGAGAGAGAGAGGGAGAAAGCACCCTCACCCTCAATTCCTTTTTCTCCATTTCTCCATCCTGTCAGGATTTTGGATGCATACTCACATGAGCCTCAGCATGTTCTTCAAGCAGCAGGGCTGGTCAGCCATGCGGAATCTGACTCTCCTAATCACTGGACTGTGGGGCTGGCTCTGGGCCAAGTTTCATTACATTCTTTTTAAGTGAAGTCAAAAACAAGTAAGCGTGTATTTGTTTCCAGTTTCTTCCTCTACGCTGCTACCTTTGGATACCTACCTAGCAGGTTTATTTTGAAGATATCTTTTTATCTTATTAGCTGAACTGGTTGAAATTTAAGTTCTGAAGAAATCTCAGGTAATTAGAGACCCTTTGATCTGGAGTATTCCACAGTTAATACATGTGAGCAGATGTTGGCCTGCATTAGGCACTAAGATCAAAAAAGAGTTAAATGGGTGGTTAGCTTTGCAGAAGGCTTTCATGGTGTCCAGCTGGCTCTTTGGACTTCTGCTTAGACATGAAGCAACTGGCAAATTAGTTTCCAGTGTTATTTTCTCCTTGACTCCTTTGCAAGTAGCTGCTTTCTTTCTTTTTTTTTTTTTACAAATTACATCAAGTTATTAAAAAAAAAAAAAGAAAAAGAAAAGAAAAGAAAAAGCAACCTCTAAATTTGCATTCAGTTTGCTAAAACTACCACAATCCCATCTGTGCATGTAGGTTTAGGAGGTGGAGCTGGGGGAGTAGTCTCTGACCAAGCCTGTGTTGCTACTTTTACAGCTGAAATGTAATCTATTTCCACAAAAGAAAAGGCAGATTAATTAATTATGGAGAAGAGCCAGGCTGTTTAGCAAGCTGGCCACATCTTCATCACTGCCTGTTGCTAAGGGTTGGCTGTCTAATGAATCTGTGTTTGAGGATTCAGGTATGATCGTCGCATTCTTGGAACGATTCCTATTCACTCTCCTGAATACCCATCTCCTTAAACAGAGCAGCATCGTGCAGAATATCTGAAAACTATTTCTGAATAATGATCATAACCAATTACTGGTTTTGTTTTCATGACGTGTTTCGGCACTGAAACAGAAGCTTTGCTTGGTTCTACCCTCACTCCACCACCAAAGGTACAATGAAAGGAAGTCAGATGGAGCTCACCAGTGAACCAGTGTTCACAGTCTGTGCCATCCCCTTCCTGCTTCTCTAATGAAGTGCAGGAAGGACCCCTTTTCAAAGTCATATTTGTGTATACTCATGGGAACAGGAATATTAGATGTCTTCAGCAGTTGCTGGGATCCAAGAAGAATCTTTCATCTCCATTGTTCCTGTCCTGGTAATCAAGAGGTCGGCTGAAATATTCATGCCACATGGTGTTAGAGGAGCTCCTCCTGATATTGCCCCTGCCTGATAACACTGGGAAGTGCACCTGTACAGTCCTCTGACCCTGGCCCTTGTAGAAGACAGACCTGCGATTTCACTCACAGCAGCAGGAACTCAAATGGCTGGGGTCAGTGGTCCTTGGCAGCACCGAGCCGTTTTGTAA
>NW_006159811.1:2072700-2111434 GCF_000334495.1 Tupaia belangeri chinensis
CGGAGGGAAAGAGCAGACTCAAGAGGACCCATGTTGCCTTTATTTATTTATAAGTTTTCATGTAAGGCAGAACAGAGAGGTCCTATGCATAAGGACCATGTAAACTAGTCTCTGAGACTGGCTCATCTTTGCCAGTGTGCAATGGAGCATGCTCAGTACTGATGTCCTTCCCAGGCTGACCCAGGCTGATCCTTTCTCATCTCAGCTATTGCTCGTTATCATCCAACATGATGCTATCAACCCGGATAAGTCTCAGTAAGTCTAACAATTCATTGCCAGAATTCCCAAGCATCACTCCTGTGTATACATAACTGTGCTTGTTAATTTGACGGACGAAGCAAGAAACCCTGATGCTATTTTGCATCATCATTAAGGATATTCTGAAGTCCTGCAATGTTAGTAAGATGCCTTCCTAAGGATTCTCAATCCCTTTCTCAGGCTTTACTATAATGCTTCACCTTTATATTTTCTCAAAGTCTAGTCCACATATTAGGCATTGATTCTGGCTAAAGCTTTTGCTTTTTTTCTTTTTTGAAATGGTTCTCAGAAATCCTGCATATGGTGTGGCATAGATAAAATATGCATGTCTGAGGAATTAAAACTGTTCACAAGCTATCAGTATAAATGTCTTGCTCATAAATGATGAATTCTAGGGAGAGAATCATGCTGTTATTTCAAGAGGCACTGACTGCTCTGTCTCCCAGTTTGACATGGATCAATCTGAGCTCCTACATATTAAATGTACATTCTTATTATAATAACAAGAAGAATCAGAGATGCTCTCAAACATCAAAATATCAGTTGGAGCTGCCATACAATAAACCAAGGTCCACCTTTACAGATGGTTCAGAATATCAACATTGGGTATAATAGCACTTCTGTCCTCAATAGGACATTTAATGAAAGACTCCAGCTTAGCACACGTGATGATGAATCTAAGTAGGACATAGATTATAACCCAAGAAAAAGACGCTAGCCAGTGAGACTGTATTAAAACATGCAAAGAAATTTACAGCTATGAGTGATGGTGTTGCCACTAAATGCAGACCGTCCCAGGCCAGAGGCCAATGAGAGCCAAGTATGTGTTGTGTTAGGGCTGCTCGCGGTCTCTGCTCGTCAGCCAGGAGTCTGGATGCAGTGTTTCCTCTCCACCTCTGATGAGCAGAAGCCTAGTGCCCTTGTGAGCCCCAAGCTACAGCCTCCCCTGACCATAGCGACTCTGCTTGCCTGGCCCATCTTCCAGGTTCCTTGGGCCTAGTTATCTTCTTTAACTCTTTAGCCCAAGATAATGTTCTCATCCCTTTCTGTAAGACCATTTTCCACTGAGCCGGACTTGCTTCTAGCCTCCCTCATTGGTCTCATTCTGGGCTTCCAGGGCTCACTGGACAGTCCTACCAAATAGAGCCAAATACCTCACCATCCAGACAAGAGGACTTCCTAACTCCTCTCAGATCTGTCCTTTTTATTTTAATTGCCCAAGAGTGTATGCGTACATGAGAGGGAAACAGAAGACAAAACCCCGTTAACAGGGAACGGTCATACTTTAATCCTTTCTTCTCCATTTCTCTATCCTGCCAGGATTTGGGGCATGCACACTCATGTGCCTGACATATTTGACAAGCTACCAGAACCAGGATTCAAATCTAGGTGGGCCATGTGAGTTTTTCCCCCCTTAACCACTGAGCTGAAGGGCTGGTCCTTGGATCCGTTGTTTTGTTTTGTTTCACTGAGTCAGGCCCAGAGTGGATTGAGGTTTTTCACCTCCCTCAACACTTGTTTTGACCTGGCAATGTTTCTCTCCTATCTAGCTGGTTTTCCCAAGGGCCATGACCTTGATCCACCTTAGTCTTTTCTGCCAAGCAAGAGTTTCTATTACAGCATGGCCTAGACTAAATGATAGGCCTAAATCTTGAAATTCATTTCATACCACAAAGATATAAGGTGCCTCTTAAGAATATCAGTGATGTGGGACATTTCAGATATTCTCACAGATGAGATACCTACCAATGTAACCAACATTTTGTTGGTAAATTCAAGGGCATGACAGGCTTGACAAGCAAAATCCATTAAATTCTAAACCAGGAATGTGCATACAAGCCATACTAGGTGGAATTAGTTGCTCTGTATGAGTCTCTAATATTATAATTTATTAATTGAATATATTTAGCACATAGAAATAGATCTTTAAAAAATTTAGTAATAACCATTAAGTGATTCTATTGCATTGAGTGCTAGGGGAATTTGATTCCAGATAGTTTGTTAATACTCAGAAAAGTTATTTACCCCAAGATCCTTAGCTAAAGTTGAAAGACTAGCTAATCATTCTTGGCTTGCTGAAACTTTAATATAAACATACAGAATTGGCTTTTTTACTGGATATTTCCCTTTTAACCTTATGGGGGTATAGAAAATCCCTTGGAAAGGGAAACAATTCACACAGAGATTCAATGGTCCTTTTTTTAATTTAAACTTTTCAAGATTTTTGCCATATGGTGTGTGTGCTCACCAGAAAGAGACAGAGAGAGGAAAAGTGGGTAATCACCCCCCCAGGGGAGAGTGGCCACCCTGTAATCCCTTCTCCTTCATTCTCTTGGGATTTCAGGCATCCACAATTGCAAGCCTGATGTGAGTTTCAAGCCACCTGGTTCAGAATTTGAACCATGGTCGGCCATGTGGGAATCCAATGACTTAAACTACCAGGCCACCTGCTGGCTCCATCAGTGCTCATTTTAATCATCAGAAGGAGAACAACTGTACAAAGTTTCCAACAGATATGCCTGGTTATTATCTGAGCAGTGTGAAGCTTACAAGTAGGAACTGTGCTATTACTTTTTTTTGGTACAAAATTTTTAAAATTTATTATTCTCATACTCTTGTTTATATTACATTGAATCACATATAACTTTACAGTGTATTACATTTCTTTTTCTAGAAGGAATACCATGCATATCAGTCAATACAAAGACATTAAAATCCCCATCATCAAATAGCTTTTCATTATTTTTTCCAGATTATTATTATTATTATTATCCGATTATTCCAATTATTTTTAAACATTCAATCACTATTTATCATTTTGCTTGTAAAAAGATTTTGCCCAATATGAAATACTTCTCAGACCAGTCGAGAATACTATACATGTCATCATCAGCAGGTAATAAACCATTTCTGTGTTCCACTGATGTCATGCCTCTCTATTTGTTCTTTTTTTTCTCTTTTGGAGAGGTTTTTTTTGCTATAAGGTGTGTGCACTCGCCAGAAAGACAGAGAGAGATAGAAAGCAAGAAATCACTCCCCAGGGGGAATGGCCACGCCACGATCCCTTCTCCTCTCGGGATCTTGGGCACGCATGCACTGGCACCCGGTGTGAGTTTAAGCCACCGGGTCCGGGACTCGAACTGCAGTCGACTACATGGCAGTCCAGCAACATAGCCATTACGCCAACTGCTGGTCCCTCTCTATTTGTTCTTTTGCTGTCCTTCTCCATATTCTTCTCCCACCCCATTCCACACTGTCTTCATCATCGCTAACTATTTTCACTGCTTTTATGCCCTCCAATATTTCAGTCTTTCCTATAAAGTGTGGATAGTCGCTATACATTAAGTGAATACATACAATATCTTTCTTTCGTTCCTGGTTTGCTTCACTCAGCAATAGATGTGCTATTACTTTTGTACTATTTAATTTAAATATCAGAAAAGGATCTTTTGTTTGAAGAATTAATAGGCAGCTGAGTGCTAGAGGTGGTCAATTTAAAGCAAGGGTCCTCCAATTTCCAATGCATGAGAATCAGCTGAATAGCCAATATCCAAGCCCCACTTACCACCGGAGTTTTGATTCAGAAGGTTTGTGATGAGACCCCATAATTTGGATTCAAAATGAACACCCTGGTGACTTTGATGCGGGTTCCATGAAACACTTTGAAAAACTGAGGAAAGAACATAGATTTTGAAAGTATAGGAAGACTTCAAATTCTAATTTAATTCCTTGTTTGTAGTCTGAAGCAAGTTATTGTACTGAGTCTCAGTTTAGTCATCTTTAAAGCAAAGATAAAATACACCCATAAGATTATTGTGAATGTAGAATAAAAGTTGTATAGGGAAGACTTGGGGCATAATTTTAGGTGCTCAGTAAAAGTTAGTTTTCAGCCAATGGCTCTAGGTAGGTTATACCAAAAGTCTAAGGACAACATTAGGCTTGAAGGGGAACTTTTAAGTCTACTGTATATAAATAACGTAGCTATGTTATTTACAGTCCAAACTGGGGCTGAAATAACTTATGATACTGAAAGGAGGTGCTATTAGTAATGACGCTGGGAGGTCAGATGGTGGCACGGTGGTAAAACCCAGTCCTCTGAGAGGCAATCTCACATGGAAAGGTCCTCACTTCCAGTCTAGAGACCTCTTAAGGACACTTGCTTGTAATCCAGGTGGGCTGATGGCTGGGGTGAGTGGTGGCATCAGGACTCTGGGGAGGGTTCTCTCTCTCTCTCTCTTTGTCTCTTGCTTATGGAAGAAATAAATAAATAAATAAACTCAAAAGAATTATATTGAGGGAAAAAATTATACTGAGACAGCCGAAGTAAACTGAAGATGATGTAGTCACCTTAATAATTAGATGTAAGACCATATATTTGCATTGCCTAAGCCCAATCTGCTCTGCATGAATTTTATAGTAATTGTACATATTTCTGGAGGTACAATGTAATTTTCAATACATGCATGTAGCACGCAGTGATTAAAGTAGGGTAATCAGTATACCTATCAGATTCATGATTTGTTATTATTTTATGTTAGAAACATTCAAAATTTTCTTTGAGACGTACAATAAAGTGTTATATTCACCCCACTGTATTTTATAACACTAGACAGTGTTCCTTTTTTCCATCTGTAATTCTGTTTTTGTTAGTCAGCATCCCTCTATTCATCTTGCACTGCCCCCTTCCCACCCTTTCCAGACTCTAGTATGGTTCTTCTCTTTACTTCCATGAGGTCATTTTTTCATTTTCCATTTATGAGGGAGAACAAGTGGTGTGTTGCTCTTTCTATGCCGGACTTATTTCACTTACCGTAAAGTCCTCCAGGCTCCCCATTTATCCTCAAATGGTAGGATTCCATCAGACTTCATGATAGTTAAACCAAGAGAGGTGGATATGGTCTTTGTCTTCATAAAAGCTTTAAACTACTCTTGGTGGGCCTGTACGCTCCTTGCAGTCAGAATCTGTCCTGACGCAATGCTTAGTATCAGTGCCATGTACTGGTTATTCAGCTTCTTCACTGTGTTGACATTTGTGCTGGTAATACAGAAACAATGGTGGATAACATGGCTAGGAAACAGGCAGTAGCATCAGACTCAAGAAAAAGCAATGCAGTTGTTTCAGTTGCAAGTTGATCTATAATGAAACAATGCTTTTTCTTTAAAAAATGACTGATAGAAACTACAGTTATTTAGAATTAGGTATTTGAAAGATACTTCCTTCAAAATAAATGAAGCAAACTTGTTACTTTGAGGCAAACGATGGATCCCATTTCTTGACAATAATAAAATTTGACCTTTTAAAGGAACATTAGAATTTTGGAAGGCTTGTATCTGTCCCTGTAAACTTGACAATATCTCAGGATTTGAAAACCTTCTGGGAAGATTGGTGATGATATTAATGAGTATAATTTTGTGATATGAATAATATAATAAAATATGGCAACATTTGGGAGATCGGTATAGGCTCAGCAAAACCTGTTTTCCAAATGATTAATGCATGATGTACAAAATCAGCCATGAGTAAATGATTCATTCAAGGTATAAACCAGACCAATAGATTTTAATGTAACAAAGTAGAAGTTTATTGACGTGGTTTCATATACTATATTGCAACTAATCTTTAACATTTTGCAGCAGATTGAATGCAAATATGAGAACCCAGTTGTCTTCAATGAAAGAGATTTACAAATTTTATAAACATTACCATGTTTTCTCACAAAATCTTTTTATTTTAGAAATTACTGTAATTTCAGTTCTCACAAAATATATTGTTAGTGTTTACATGCAATGGACTTGTAAATAAATTAAGTCATATTTGATTAATTAATACATACTTCAAACATGTATGAGGAATCGTCAAAAGTTCATGGGAAATGTGTATTATGAAGAATAATATATAGAGATGTTTTCGTGTGTATAAAAAGGGAAAAATAAACATATATAGAAATATAATTATATATACATATTATTATATATACATTATTATTATTATTATGGATAAATGGTGGTTACATCTGGAAAAGTGGCCTGAGATTCAGTAGATGGGAGAATAACTTCTTTGTGCAATGTATCCGTTCATATTTCAAAATAATAATTTATAGTGTGTGTTTTTTTTTTTGGAGAGGTTTTCGCTATAGGGCGTGTGCTCTCGCCAGACAGCCAGAGAGAGACAGAAAGCGAGAAATCACCCCCCAGGGGGGATGGTCATGCCGCAATCCCTTCTCCTCCATTCTCCTCTCAGAATCTTGGGCACTCACACATACGCGCCCGGCGTGAGTTCTAAGCCACTGGGTCCAGGATGCGAACCACGGTCGTCTACGTGGGAATCCAGCGACATAGCCATTACGCTAACTGCTGGTTCCCAAAGTTTATAGTGTGTTTATGCTGCTGAAATTATTTAATAATTTGAAAAGTACAAAATATCATACATAGAAGTGATACGTTGTTCAATAGTAGATAAAAATACTCAGTAGGACAGAATTGGTCATAAATCCTAGGAAAATTATCACTGAGTTTTTCGACTTTGGCTCATTAAAAGAAATGTCTTCTTTTAAGTTCATAATTTCCAATTTTAACTTCAACCATAGCAAACAAATACTTTTCCTCCTACTTCCTATCTTTCTGCAAACATTTATTTTTTTTTTTATTAGTGTTAAGTAATTTTACTGGAAGTGCTTATCTTTGTTAAAGTAGAATGGCAGAATTTCCCAGGCAGGAAATGTCTTTTCTTCTTGCTGGATTCAGTTTACTGGAAGAGAGAAAGAAAGGACAGCAGTACATGGAGGGCAGGAAAGATAAGCATCATGGGTGAAAATTATTGAAAAGAACAGGAGAAAAGGATTAAGAGGAGGATGGGTCATGTGACAATGGGAGAGGAGTGAACAAGCGAAAGTGAAATAGGAGAGAATGAAGAACAGCATGGAAAGAACCAGGAGAGGAGACCAAGCCGCTGGGGACGAGTGGGAAGGGGAGGGAAAAAACAGAAATGGAAACAAGGGGAAACTGAGTTGGAAATAAAACAAAGCAGCCTATTGAAGAGAAAGCACTCTCAGCCAGTAACAGAGATTTCTGACTTGGACTCCCAAAGGAAAGGGAATGACAATCTAGACTGAATTTCTGTTCAGTGGAAATTGAGAAAATGAGTTGGCCATGAAACTTGACAAGAGCACAAACAGGGTATTTTGATTTAGATGCAATTCTCTTCTTAGAACTGAACTCTGGGTAGTGTCCAGGTGCAAATGACAAGTCTCCTTAACTTTCTGCCCCTATGTTCCATCTGGCAAACTGAAAACATAGGGAAAGGGACACTGAGCTGTCCCTTCACACTGGATGGCTAAAGGGTAGAAATGGAGAAAGGAACTTCTGTGATCCCTTATCTCATGAGGAGAAAGAGGGGGGGTGCTGAAAGAGTCCTTTATCCACTGGCCACGCAGCTGGAGACTATGTGTCTGTCCCTCCAGCTGAGCATCAGCCCAGCCACTTCTGACCCAGACAGTCCCTGACAAACAGCCTTCCACCCACAGCCCTGGACGGTGGCCAAGGAGCTGTGGGAGGAGGGGAGTGAGCAGAATAGCCTCCCAACTAAGATATTAGGGAAATGGAAATTTTGAGAGAGGGGGATTGGCGTTAGCAAAAGTGAAACTTTCACAATAGAAAAACTGGAGGGAACAAGGGTAGAAAGAGGAGCCCTCTTTCAAACAAACAAGTCAAAAACACAGACAGAGGTATCTTGACTCAGGGTTTGCTTATTATTCATTTTGAGGGGTATTATTTATTCGGTGATGATGAAGAATTTGGGTTCTGTGTCAGCCATTTGACAGGTTTTTTTAATTTTTATTTTGTATAGAGGTTTTTGCTACAGGGCGTGGGCACTTGCCAGAAAGACAGAAAGAGACAGAGAGACAGAAAGCGAGAAATCATTCCCCAGGGGGGATGGCCACACCACAATCCCTTCTCCTCCATTCTCCTCTTGAAATCTTGGGCACACATACACATGCACCCAGCATAGCTTTCCGGAACTCAAACTGTGGTCGAATACATGGGAGTTCAGCAACATAGCCATTACACTAACTGCTGGTCCCCCGTTTGACAGTGTTAACATCACCTGACTATTAGATTCCTTCAGTCTTATCTTTTAAGGCTAAACTCAGGCGGCCAGATCATGTCTGAACCATGGTTTGCCCTTTGCAAGCAGCTAGTCGTGGCATAGAGGAGGGCACCAGCAGGTTAGACCAGGCAGCAACAAAACTAGCTGCATGGAAATAAATTATTGTTGTTATTATTATTATTAGAGAAATTTTTGCTGCGGGGAGCATGCACTCACCAGGGAGACAGAGACAGAAAGCAAGAAGTCACCCCCCAGGGGGAGTGGCCACACAGCAATTCCTTCTCTTCCAATCTCCTCTCAGGATTTTGGGCATGCATACACATGTGTCCAGAGTGACTTTGTAGCCACTAGGTCCGGGACTTGAACCACGGTCAACCATTTGGAGTCCAGTGACATTTTATCTCCTGCCTATATGGTTTCAGGCTATGGAGGGACTATTCATGTAATAGCCCTAATATTGAGCTGGCATTCACAAAGAAACAAGTGTTTTGAGAAAAGTGAGCAAAAGGTTAAAAACTTACAGACAAGTTATCCTGAAACATATTGGGATGAGTCAATCAATATAGTTGACAATGTGTCCCTTGAAGCATTAGAATATGTTTATTGCAAGGTTTTTTTTTATGAAAATCATATTGAACAACATAGTTCTTTCTTTGTGTTCTGAAAAAGTGTATTCTAGTTATATTTTTGTTTTTAGGGCTCAGTGTCAACTATTGGAATTATTTTCCTCTACAATTATGTAGTGATCATTTGGATCCTACTGCAGGATGTAAGTTTGTTTTCCCCTAAGCACAACTCCTAGATTAACTGGATGTTTAAAGGTTTCCTCTTGAGTTTTCTTTTTATACTTTTCTGCCCCTTTCCTTGTTTCTGTGCTATCAGCAACTACTCCCACCCCCTTACTCCTCCTTTTAACTTGTCTCTAATCTGCCAAGAGCTTGGAGGTTGAATAGTTGTATGCCCCCAAATTATGGATAAAATAGATTCTGAATTTTTACACGAACGAAATACCTGAACGTCAGTGTGTCAGATTTCTTGATTTTTGATTTTTAGTGTGTAAACTTTGTGGTATCACTTGAACTCTTAGAGTTGTTTTTGTTTTATTTTATATTCTCATCTATGATCTTATTAACAGAGACTATCAGGTAACGATCAGAAAAAAATGGTGTACATTTAGTGATAGTCAAGGAAATCCTAGCCAATTCTTCAAGCTTTGTTGAATACAAACTTGACAATGAAAATATTTGTGGAAAGGGAAGATAGATTTTCCCAAGTTAAAACATAATTACTGGGTTGTCAGAAAACTCATGATGCATTTTTGCATAGAAAACTATGACACAACTTTTCCAATGACTCAATATTACTCTAAAAATGCCAATTCATGACTATTTTACAAAAGCTAAAAAGAAAGAAGATAGAAAAAAAATCTCAAAAATATTACCAAAGATTCTCACTATTAAGTTTTCTTTTTTTCCAGGAACCACTATTTAAATGACTACCAATTGTCTTTTAAATAAGAATAATGAGAGGGGCCAGCAGATGGCTTATGGTTGTGTTGCTGGACTCCCATGTGGTTAACCGCAGTTGGAGTCCCAGACCCCGTGGCTTGGGACTCAAGCCAGGCACATGTGTGTGTGTGTGTGTGTGTGTGCCCAGGATCCCAAGAGGGGAATGGAGGAGAGAGAATTATGGCATGATCCTCCCTCCTGGGAGTGATTTCAATTACTCTCTGTCTCTGTCTCTCTGGTGAGTGCACACACATATAGCAAAAATCTCTCTTGAAAAAAAAAGGAAGAAGAAGAAGAAGGAGACAGAGGAGTTACAGAGTTGTACTCATTTTGTAAATACAAGTTTGTAATTGTTTTACTTAATACATCATTAATACATTTTGCTTTACTCTACAATCTGTCTTAACAGTTCAATTTTTGCATAATATATTGAATGGATGTGCTTTAGTGTGCATATTTATTGATCATTGTACAGACCAATATATTTATATTTTTTCTACTTATTTTAAGAATTTATATATTTTTGGGACCAGCAGTTAGCGTAATGGCTATGTCGCTGGACTCCCACGTAGTCGACTGCAGTTCGCGTCCCGGACCTGGTGGCTTAAAACTCACACCGGGCACATGTGCATGCGTGCCCAAGATCCCGAGAGGAGAATGAAGGAGAAGGGATTGCGGTATGGCCATCCCCCCTGGGGGGTGATTTCTCGTTTTCTGTCTCTCTGTCTCTCTCTGGCTGTCTGGCGAGAGCATGCGCCCTATAGCAAAAACCTCTCCAAAAAAAAAAGAATTTATATATTTTTTATTTGAACACAATTGTTCTTTTAGCACACTGTTGTAAATTTTCCTTAGTATTTTTATTTTGTTGGTTTTTACTATAATTTTCAAGATAAATTCCTTTTTCTAGCAAAACAAATTTTACAAAGATATGAACTGAAAAATAGAATTCATATGGATGGAAATTTCTTGACAGCACACTGTGAAAACTCACTAATCAAAGACATCTGAGGTTGTTTTGCTCACTTGGATGTCAACATTTTTTTTTCTCTTGCTTCTCTTGCTTATTTTAAATGCTGTCTTCCTTTTCTCATTTAAAATAATGATTTTTTAAAAGGCTACCCTGTTTCTGACTTTCCTGTATCCTCCAACTTATAAATAAAATCCTTTGACTCCTTTTGAAGTAGCAGTAACTCAATCCTTGAACTTCAATCAGAAGTATTGTTGTTACATCCAGTGGTAGTAGAAGATAATGTTACCGAACAGCGTCCAAACAAAGTAAATTGCTCCTATAGAATTGCCCATGCTATAGAGAAACCTGCTCACAACAGATCGTCTTCACAAAATACAATTTTTATTCCCCTACTTCTGAAGTACATGAAAAAGACGGCAAGAAATTTAAAATCAGATGATATAGCATTTATCAGATTTATTAGAACTTATTCATTGTGACAATCTAGCATGAATTGCTGTAAGAGGAGAAATCTGCAGACTTATATTTGGAAACTCAGTAATTGGTTTAATGGACTTGAGTTAGGTACAACACCTCTTTTAAAGATAGAAGTATCCTTAAGAAAGCAATAGAGTGCGTTAAATTCAAGTAGCCTGACCAGTCTGCTGTGGGACATTTTTAATCACCTCAGATCTGTGCGTGCCAGGCTTTCTGAACTTAAGCTAGTGACTAGCTTGTCCAGGCCTTGAATTCTGCATTTGCACAATGAAATGGTTGCATGGGAGTCATATTTTCTCTGAGAATTACAGAGCTCTAGGTTTGGTGGAATTTCAAAAGATAATCAACATTAGAATGCTGATCTGAAAAGCTAAGGGCTAAATATATCTGTCAGCTGAGACATTGACTACACTACCTTTAGAGGTTGTAGGGAGAAAAAAAAATACTCTCACTTTCATTATTACAGCTGTGAGTTTCATTTCCTCCTTTGTAGGAACCCCCTGCTCTGACATACAGGAAGGATGCGTGAAATGGAAGCGAAAGCAGAAACTCCAGGCCATTCAGGAAACGTCTAGTGACCTCCAAGGCTGCAAGAAGCCCTGGCTATTTATAGTTCTGAGAAATATGGAAGGAAAGGTGTTTAACAATATTAACTTCCTCAAGGAACACCATCCTTAAGCGAATGTTCTACCTACAAGATATTATTACTAAACATCTGAGTCAAAATATCAAGGTAGAACCTCCCTAGGAATTTTCTTACCATAGAAATAAGTATCACCAACGGTCAGAAGTCAGTTGGAATTTTTTGTTATGAACTATCGATTTGCTAATTAAATAAAATTGGGGGCATGAAGTAGCAAAGTTCTTGAACTAGGTTGGTAATAGAAATGGTTGATAAAACAGATTCACCGAAGATTTGTGAGTGGCTAATTCAAGCTCATCCAAAATACCACTTTATTTTGTCAAGCATGTGTTCGATGTGTTTCTAGACATGCCACTCCTGAGACCCAGAGACTGTGCCCCTAGTTCAGCACCTCTCTGCATGATTGTGCCTGCTCCAAGCTATTTGCAGTGGCCACTGTCACCCCCAAGGATGGGCCTAGAATAGCACTTTTTTTCTTTTTCAGAATTTATTTCATTTCATTTATTGTTATTCTTATTTAACTTGTTATAGTCATCAAACAGAGACAGAGAGAAAGCGAGAGAGAGGGAAGGTGAGAAAGCAAAGTGCCAAATCTGGGACTCAAACTGTAGTCGGCCATGTGGGAAGCCTAGTGCCCTAACCACCACACCACCTGCTGGCCATAAAATGGCACTTTTAAATCTTCATTTGACCACAACCCATGATAGAAATACAGTACCCCTGTGTGTGAATGTATACATGTGTATATATCAGTATATGCATCCAAAAAAGTCTCAGAAAAACGATACTTTCCCCATATGGGATGTAGTCTGAGATTTTTTTATTTTAGTCTATGTTGCTTTATTTGTTAAAATGCTGTGGTGGGGGCCAGCAGATGACATAAGGTGCTGGACTTCTATGTGGCTAACCCTGCAGCTTGAGACTCATGCTAGGTGTGTATGTGTTTGTGTGTGTGTGTGTGTGTGTGTGTTTGTACCCTAAATTTCAGGAGGAAAATGGAGAAGGGACTGCAGCATGACCTCTGGGAGATGATTTCTCTTTTTCTCTCCCTGTCTCTCTCTCTGTCTCTGGCAAGCACATACATTCTATAGCAAAAGTTTTATTTTAAAAAGTTCTATGGTGATCCACTATACTACTATATAATCCACAAATACTGGATTGTCAGAAAAGTTACAATGCAGGGACCAGCAAGTGGCATAGTGTTTAAGGTGCTGGGTTCCCCCATGACTGACCACAGTTTGAGTCTCAGACTCAGCGTCTTGAGACATTCCTGCACATGTGAGTGCATGCCCAAAATCCCAAGAGGAGAAGTGATTGTGGCATGGCCATCCCCTCCAGGGGATGATGTCTTGCTTTTTGTCTCTCTCTGTCTCTCCAGCAAGAACATGCACGGCATAACAAAAGTCTCCCCAGAAAAAAAAAAAAAGAGAAAAATCATGATGTGTTTTTGCACGTAAAAATACATCATGACTTTTCCTACAACCTAATAATTTTCAGTCCATAGCTGGAAAAACATTGGTCTAGATTAATAATAATTAAGGTGATAAGTATAGTAAGAGTAAATAATAATATAATTAAGCTTCAACTAATGAAAACTCTGAGCCTTTTATTTAAGAATGACCTTGAGCAGGAGGTGTGGAGGAACTTTTACAGTATCTGAGAATTTTCTGAGATGACAGTTAATAAAACTGTGAGAACTACTTTGGATGCTCTTTGATCTATTCCATTTATGTTTCTGATTCATCTTGCATTGCCCTGGATGTATGAAAGATCTATCAATCATCTATCTGTCTACCTATCTATCTATCAACTGACCTTAACTGGACTTCAGAGTTAGACGAGAATGTAAATGTACAACACATCATTACTTTATGAGCTATAAAGCAAGAGAAATGCTGCTAATTATGATAGTAACATGCATCAATTATATTACATTTAAAAGAGATGTTAAAATGCAAAAAAAAAAAATAATAATAACAGAAAGCACATTTGAAAATCAACACTTTTCTAATGACTTGTTTGGAGGCTCTCTTCAAGCCTCCTGGGTCCCCTGTTCTCCCCTTCAGAGAACCAATGGGAGTTTTCTTATCCATGGAGAAAATTATCTAAGATTATATTTTATGATTTTTTAATGTAATTTTGTAGAATTCTAAATTACAAAGGCATACTCAAAGGTCATCTGGATTGTACCTCCTTGTGTTACATTGAGGAATCTGATACCCAGGGAGTTGATGGGACTTGCCCCAACTAACATACCAAAATAGAGACAAAAGGAAGTTATAAACAAAATCTAGGTTGTTAGATAGAAAGGAAAATTAGAAGCTCAGGGAAAATAAAGTTGAGAGCTCAAAGCCTCTGGTTTAGTTCTTCTATCACCTAAGTTTTTCATATAGAATTAGTCATATCAAAAAGAAGGTCTAGCCAGCGTGGTGGTTAAGGAGGCTGAATACTACATGTTGCATGCGCTGTTCAAATCCCAGACTCAGTGGCTCAAGAAACATGCTGAGCACATATGCATGTGTGCTCAGGGTCCCAATCCCAAAAGGAGGGCGAGAAGAAGGGATTGCAGTGTGACCTTTCCCCCATTGCAAAAGGTGCTTGCCCACTTTCCATCTCTCTCTCTCTAGTGAGCACAAACATACTCCCTAGGAGCCTAAGGCAGGCGATCCCAAGTTTGAGGCCAGCCTGGGCAACATAGTGAGACACTTTCTTCAATGAAAAAAGGGCAAAAAAAAATATTATATATATATATATATATATACACACACACACACACACACATACATGTTTAAAGGAAGGGAGAGAGAGAGTGACAGATCCCCCCCCCCCAAGAGTGTTTTGATGGCATGGTTCATCCCCGTCAGTGCAGATCATGGTGCTTCCCCAGCATGCACAGGGAAGCCTCCAGAAACAAACCTGGCACCTTCCCATGGGGGTCTGACACTGTTACCACTCACTGTGCTGCTGCTGCTGCTGCTCTATCAAACATAATTTTAATCATGATGTATATTTTTTTCCTTTTCAAGAACTCAGGAGCCACCTTGGTTTCAATCCAATTATTTATTTTCTGTCAAGTAATGAGGATCTTCCATATCATCTTAATTCGTGTATTTGTCATTTATGTCCCACCCACTTCCCTGGAGGGTTAATTGACTCAGTCTTTCCTCCTCTTCCACTTAATCCCATCATAACTACTTTTATTCTTATTGATTCCTGAGAGTCTCATCTACTGTTGAAGGATCCGTCCGACACATCTAAGTGTGGCATGAGACTTCCCACTTCCATTACTTGACAAAGGCTCTCTGTTGCCAATTCCTGTCTATTGATTCTATTCAACCCAACCTTTACCCCCTTGGAAAACATTCTTTCATTAACATTGCTTTGTGGTCCATGAATGTTTGAGACATTTTCTACATTCCTTTTCTTTTTTTTTTTTTGGACAGGTTTTTGCTATAGTGCACATGCACTCGCCAGAAAGACAGAGAGAGACAGAGAGACAGAAAGCAAGAAATTACCCCCCAGGTGGGATGGCCACACCGCAATCCCTTCTCCTCCATTCTCCTCTCAGGATCTTGGGCACATGCACATGCACCCGGCATGAGTTTTAAGCCACCGGATCCGGGATGCGAACCGCGGTCAACTACGTGGGAATCCAGCAACATAGTCATTACGCTAACTGCTGGTCCCCCATTCCTTTTCATTTTTACTCAGCAGTTTACTTGAACGATGCTTTCTAACTGCTTTCAACTTTTAGGTATTGTGTTCTAACAATGGAACCATTTTCCACCCTACCTGTAACTGCAGGAATGATGCTCTGTCTGAAGTGTTGCCTGACTCATGTGGCCCCTGGCCTCAAGGAGCTAAGCATTGCTTAGTAAGGAAGATTTGAGTTTACACGCACACATGTGCACACACACACATGCTCTCCACCGAGACACAGAGGAACACATGAACAAAACCGTGAAGCTGTGCTCATGTTTATTCATGAAGGCCTGGCTCATCACCTAATGAATAGCCGAAGGGACAGAATATTTGGCTAATTTAGAGACTTTGACATACTCCCTGACACTTGCTATCTGCATTTTAACACTTAACCCATACTTAACTCTTTCCAGTTCCTCAAGGATGCTTTGTCACAGTGCCATGCCTTATGCCCCACCTCCTTAGCCTCAAGCTCTCCTCACTGCTGTCCTCACCTGGACCACACATAGTCTTTCTGAAAACCCTGAAGAGAAGTTCTTTCTGTGCCCCCGCTGTGTAGCCACGCTACCCTGAGCAGCTTCGACTCACTCAGTAGTGAGTAGTGCTTGCCGTTCTGTCCTAATTGCTCACATTTCCCTCCCCAGCTGGCCTGAGAGGTACTTGAGATAAGGTGCCAAGGACCCTTTGGCACCTAGAATGATGCTGGCATCTGTAGTTGTGGTTTATTCATATTGTCCCAGAAAATAAGAAAGTAAATTTGAGAGAAATGTTTTATCTACCACTGGAAAGAGTAACCTTTTGTGGGTTAATGAGCAAACAGAATCTGTTTTTCCTCCTAGGTATTAGAAGTTATTCTTAGAGTGGGTTTACTCCTTAGAGTACATCTTGATGGGGAATAAATCATCTAAGTTTACGAGAAACTTCTTAGAAAGAAAAAGTACCATCTTTGGAAAGGTAAAAGCAAGCTGGTCTTCTGTCTCAAAGACTCATCAGGCAGCCTTAGAAATGCTATTTCTCTTTTAAATGCTGCTGGTGGCTTTATGGCTGCCATCATGTTGTCCAGGTTGGATAACTTGTGTTATATTGCTTTGCTCGTTTTCTCTTAAGTTATGGTTTTCTTTACCTTTTAAAACTAGTTATGGATGCATTCGCTTCATAAAGTTCTGTTCATTCATTTCAGTTCAGTTTACTCTGCTATTCCACACAGCCTATTGACAATGTTTTCAGGGAGGGATCCTCTTGAGGAAAGCCAAAGGCAACTGGCATTTGTTTTTAGGTCCAGCCAAGGTGGCGTAAGCTGTAGCCTGCTAGACTGCTGCAACGTTAGAAGCCACATGACTAATCTCAGGTTTGCATCGCCTTGTTGGCCTAAAAACACGCAGGGCCTGTGTGTAGACACCTAAGATCCTAAGAATTGAAGGGCTGGGGATCACAGAGTGAAGAGGCCCTGTAAAGAGTATTTTCTCTCGTGCATGTATGCACGTGCATGCGATGCCAATTATTAAAAGAGGAAGAAAGAAAGAAATTTATTTTATGTAATCAGTGAAAAGCCTGAATATGCTGGGATTAATAATCTGGAAGGCACTGCTTTTACCCTGAACCACACAAGAAGGGCATCCCCAGAGGGACCATTGGTGGGACCCAGATATGGATCTGATTAGCTGTCCAGCTTCGCTAGAGGTCAGGAGGGACACTGCAGTCATACACACATCTATAGAATTCCATGAGGATGTGTATCATAGGATGATGCAAAAGGGCACTCGAGTCACAGGGAGCTTGATTTCACCTCTTTTCTGTTTGCCACCTGGTGATGGTGGGCAGTTTACTTTACCTCTGTGCTCAGTTACGTCATCTGTAAAATGGGATTTAATGTATTTGCCTTACAGAGTTGTTGTGAAACATGTATGCTAAAGAGTATTTGTAAAGATTCACATAGATTTAATATCGGGTACATATTACTGGGGTGGCAGAAAAGTCATGACACATTTTTGCATTGCGAAAACAGAAAAACTAGATCATGACTTTTCTAACAGCCCAATAAATGCTTTAAAATATTGGTTATTACTAGTATTATCACTTTCAGACTATTTCATGAAATTATTACACTATTAAATCACTTTTCATTGTTCTTTCATGTCCTTAAAAAAATTAAGTTTGACACACAAAACAGTCAGTAATTGTGGGCTATCAAAACCGGCAATAACATTGTTCGTTTATGATTTTCTTTTCTTTTATTTTTTTATTCATGATAAGGCAGATGCATGAAGTTGAGACAGAGAGAGGGAGAGACATGCTTCACAGGGTTTAGTGTCTCCAATATCCCTCTTCCAGTCCCCCAGCTGGCTTCTTTTGAGCAATACATTATTGTTGCACCACGGAACCAGCCTGATTTAGGATTTCTTATATAACTTATTTTGTTTGTTTTGATTTTGGCTTATGCTGTGCTAACACTAGTATTATTATAAAGTCGAATCACACCCGGACCCAGAATACCGTTGTTGACATTTGACAGAGTTCCTTGTACAGGATGTGGAGTGCTTTGTAAAGCTCTCTAGTGGTTTCTTTGGGTGGAATCAATTACCTCTGAAAACTTTATTGACCCTGGAAACACCTGAACTGGGGAGACAACATCATTAAATGACTCATAAACCCAAGGAGCGGCTTCCAACTTACTTGGGGGGAAGGAAAAAAAAATCACTCTTATGATGTCAACAGAAAACAAAGAGGAGTTCGTTCCAAAAATATAGCCATGCCTATTTAGGCCACGAGGGGGGGGTACCTCAAATTTTGTTTATAGATTCAGTTTGTGGGGCTGATTCTGTAAGCAGCATGTCTATTTACAAGAATATAGCATTTCAGGGACCAGCAGTTAGCCTAATGGCTATGTCATTGAACTCCCATGTAGTCGACCGCAGTTCACGTCCCGGACCCGGTGGCTTAAAGCTCACACTGGGTACATGTGCATGTGTGCCCAAGATCCCAAGAGGAGAGTGGAGGAGAAGGGATTGCAGCATGGCCATCCCCTCTGGGGGATGATTTCTGATTTCTCGCTTTCTGCCTCTCTGTCTGGCGAGCGCACTCACCCTATAGCAAAAACCTCTCCAAAAAAAAAAAAAATGAATATAGCTTTTTGTAAAGTTGTTCATAATTAAGACAGATGACAAAATGAAGAAACCCCAGATATATAACTACTAAAATGTGTAGAGGGAGTGGTAGGGTTGTGGGTGGATTTTCTTTTACTTACGGTTCTTTCTAACTTAAACAGACATATCCATCTTATGTAATAGGATAAAAGTCACATAACAAAAAAACTGAATGCAGTGTAAAATTTAGCAAAGAGAAGTTCAGGGACTTTTATATCTGTTCTTATCACCTAGTATCAAGTCATCTTAACTACTGATAGAACTGTAAGATGAGAAGTGGATGAGATTTTAAAGTCTCCCAGCTGCAGTACCCCTAGACGCTTTAGTGTTTGCAGCAATACTCATCAATACTTAGCAGAGTATTGCTCATCAATACTCTGACAGGTGTCCACCTTGTTGTTTCCTATTCACATGGTTAAGAGCATCTTCCTTAATCTTTTCTTTTCAATGAGAGGGAGAAAGAGAGAGTGATAGATAGGTATTTTTGACAGGGTCTCACCATGCCACAATCTTCCTGTTCCAGCCTCCCAGCCAATGAGGTTTATAGGTGCATACTACCGTGCCCAACCTGCCTTAGGTTGATCTGGGAACCAAACCCAATTCTCCCATGTGGCCCCAGCCTCGCCCAGCAGCCCCCTACTGCTCGTGCCACCATGGCTGGGCCTGCCACAGGATATTTTCAAAGGTGCTTTTGCCTGGATTATTAAAACCCACTTGCATTCTTTAATACTTCAGTAAAAACAGTAGTTAGAAACTGTGTTGTTTATTTATAAAAATGATGATACTGTCATTAGAAATGTCTGTCTGTTATTGCAAGGGAGTGGCTCAGAAGCTTATTGCTGAAGAACTGGTTTATCCTACTAGTAATAAGCTTGCACAGCTTTTCCTAAACCCAGAGGACTCAGAAGAAATAAGCGATTAGAATTTTACCAAAAAAATGTATTCTTGAAAAGTAAGATTGACAGTTTGAATCAGAAACTTTCAAAGAAAGAGGATGCTTATCTTGCTTTTCAAAGTTAAAATCTCTGTAATTAGAATTCAGAAACAAACAATAGAAAGTCTTGATTACCATCAAATAATTGCTTACCTTCAAAAACAAAGCGTGCCAAACATCAGACCACAGAATCACACAGAAGTCAACTGCTTCCCACACTAGAAGAATAAAGGCAGTCATATCATGAAGAGTGCTTTGTGTTTTAAATTTGGGTTTAGGTTTCAGGTGACAGGATAGAAGGTCTCTTTGCCAAAATAAAGTCAAGCACTCTTGAATTTGAATTCTGTTGGCAAAAATCCATTAGACACTGAATTTTCAGTTAGACCTTAGTTAAATGAGAACTCCAGTTAGAAAAAGGAAACCCAGAGACATCTACCTTGAAAGAGACATCCAGTTACCCAATACCTCCTAGTGAGGGGGCCTTCGCCTTTGTCAATTAGAAGTTATATTGAGGGACCAGCAGGTGGCATAGTGGTTAAGGCCCTGGACTCCCACATACTTGACAGAGGTTCGAGTCTCAGATCCGGTGGCTTGAAACATGTCAGGAGCATGTGTGTGTGTACCCAAAATCCTGAAAGAACAGAGGAGGAAGGATTGCAGCATAGGCATCCTTTCTGAAGTAGGGGTGATTTCTCGCTTTCTGTCTCTTTGTTTCTTTCTGTCTCTCTAGTAAGTGTTAGAGCCCTATAACAAAAATCTCTCTCTCAAAAAAAGGTATGTTGATTTAGGGCAAGGGGCTCTGAGGGAGAAGCTTATATTGACTAAGGACGAGGGAACTTGCAGGGTTTCCCAGGAAAGTATGGTATGGCCTTGGTTTGTTCATTTTGGTATGGCTGTTCCTTTCAGGTATGAGTCTTTCACGATACAAGAATAGGATGTAGGTTAATTATATAGCTCTTCATGCTAATAAGCGTACGTAGTCTCTACCTTTTCCTGTCACTCTAAACATTGCTTGTCTTGAATGACAAATTACATGTTCTGTGGGTCATTGACCTTTTTTAGTTATTCTTTTATATCCAGAAATCCATGTATAAGTAGGCCCCACTAAAAAGGCAGTTTGAGCAGTGACAGGTAATGATATTTCTCATCTTCTACTTGTAGAATTTTCAGGGGTTGGACATAAGGGGAAACTTTCCAAATTGTTTAATGCACACATTTGGTTGAATAAAGGACATTAATATATATATGTGTGTGTGTGTGTGTGTGTGTGTGTGTGTGTATGTGTATGTATGTGTGTGTGTGTATAACTTTGCAATTAATTTCTTATATTAGGCATAATAGAAAGTAGATTGTGGGACCCCAAGTAGGTATCCTGAAAGGCCGTGCTTGTAAGAACAGTAATTTAATTATTATAGTGAAAGATGAAATTTCTCTCCATATCCAGTATGCCCATGCATGAGTGTGTGTGTATGTGTGTGTGTAAATTCCATCAGCAAAACTTTAATTGGTATGAAGTCTTTCCCAAATATTTTAAAACCTAGTGGTAGCCTATTTCCTGCCAAGAAACATGGTAATTGGATCATTACACAATCTGGCCTCCATTAAAAAAAAAAAAAGAAGAAGGAAAGAAAAGAAACACTAACATACATTACCAGTCTTACTAAATATCTGTATGATTTTTGTTCTAAGATCCTGGATTGCTTGTCAAAGAAATATTTACTGAGCATCTGTTATTGCCAGCTAGTGGGGAATTCTGATCTTGAGGCATTTAACAAATAACTGGGGGGGAGGGAGGAGCAAGAGACAATAAAAATTCAATGTGTAAAAAATAAAGAAAATTTTAAAAATTCATTGTGATAAGTGTACACTTTACGTATGAAGAAAATGTACTACAGTGAATTTTGTACTTTATTTACTCATTTTTATGAAATGTTTAAGGTTATACCAACCTCAGGGCCAGCTGCATCTAGGGGCTCAAACAGTGTTATCAGGACCAGGTCTTTTTTCTTGCTCCACTTCTCAGCTTTCTGTGTGTGTGCGGGGGGGGGAGGGGAGGGTGTTAGGGGAAGGTGGGGGGTGAGGTCTTTTTTTTTAAGAGAGATTTTTGCTATAGGGCACATGTGCTGGCCTGAGAGAAATCACCCCCCCCCCAGGGGGATGGCTACACCACAATCCCTTCTCCATTACCTCTCAGGATTTGGGGCACATGCATGCACACATTTCTGGCAAGTTTAAGCCACCAAGTCTGGGACTCGAACCATAGTGGACGACATGGGAGTCCAACGACGTAATCATTACATCATCTGCTCATCTCTAGATGAGGTCATTCTTAGGCAACAGATTGGTTATGGTGTCTCTAAGCTTACCCTCACCCAAATAGAAACTGATAGTTCCTACGAAAATCCCAGGGCTGACTGTGATGAACCCTTCTTGGGTCATGTGTTCACTTCTGATACAAGCCCTGTGAATCCTATGATCCACCCCTCTCCTTAGCTGTATGGTCATACGGACAGAGTCAGGGATGGGGGAGTCTCCAAGGAAAAATCAAGGTACTTCTAGTGGGAGAAGTGACAGATGGCCCATTGGAAATGATCACCAATATAATAGCATGCGCTTCCAGAAACATTAGTTTCAATGATTTGTTTGTTTATATCAATTTCTACTTTATACTAAGTCTGTCTATGTATACTTGAATATGAGAAGAGGCCTATTCTAGGTTATTCAACATGGACACAGAGAATCACTTCCTGAAACTGATGTCTGCCAGAGTTGAGCAATATTCACATCTACCACTGAAAAGCACACAGCCTGAGCAGCCAAGATAGAAAACCAGAGACTGCAATAAGGAATAAGGTAGAATAGAGAAAAGGTGAGGAAAGTAATATGAAAAGAAGAGAAGCATGGTGGAGCCAATAGAACTTATTCCGAATACGTTAGCTGACTCGGAATGGTTGTAGAGATTTGTCCTATCAACCCAGGAAAATACAGATTAAATTAGCCTTCAGGGCCAGCTCCAGGGCCTGGTGGTTAAGGAACCAGATCCAGTTCAAATCCTGGACCTGGCAAGTTGAAAAACACACTAGGCACATGTGCATGCATGCCCCATATCCCAGCAGGTTGGAAAAATGGAGAGGGGGTGTTTTTTTCCTCTTCCTCTCTCTCTGTCCCTCTGGCAAGCATGCATGCCCTCTGACAAAAGTAAATGATAATAATAAGCTTTAGTGACTTTAGAGCAATTTAAAAATTACAAACTAAAAAGAAATGTTTTCAGCTCTTTAATTTTTATATCAGATTACTGGACAAAACCAAAAATGAGCACATGTAAAACCTTGCAATTAATCCTTCCTTTTTGGAGAGATTTGTCTGATTTTTCAAACTGTTGCCTGAATGATGTTTTAATATGATAGATCAGTTATATAAGCAGAAAATAATTTATCAGCAGACACATAACGGTATTTTTCCACAGGACCGAGATGTTCCAATGGTTTCCCAGTAAATTAGTTTACTTTATTAAACATCTATTTTCATAAGCCAAAGGTCATTACTGGTCATTGTTATCATGAGTATACTATAAATAAACCAAAAAATTAGCACATTAAACAATGATCATAATAGAAACCCAGGCCTGAAATAGTCATGCAGACAAAAATTAAGCCTCAATAAATACCATGGTTTATATTCTCACAAATCTTTCCATTTAGAGACTGCCAGATGATTACATTAAATATTAGTTGTTCCTCCCTGTACTTAATAGCACAGCATTTTGTGTGTGTGTTATAACATTTATCATGTTGCATTTTTATAAAATTTATTATGCCCACCTTTCTGTGGGATAAGGCTTCTGACAGGTGTCATTTGCCCATTCATGTATCTCCCTTTATACCTGTAGTATAAGCTCCTTACAGACAGGAACTAAATCTTATTTATCTTTTTATCTGTAGACACTGTGCTTGGCACCTACAAAGCTACTAAATAAACGCTGAGTAAAATGAACAACAGACAGATGAATTAATGGACCCTTCTATTTAAACGAATGCCAGCCCTCCTATTTATCTTGTTTCTGAGTTTCCCATTTTAAGCACCTCCAGACTCAAGTCTGCATATGTTAACCAACCCCCAAATGTGTACCTGTTTAACAAAAGTAGATTGTGACTTATGCAGGGATCGAGGATGACAACTTGGGCTGGAGCCAGGGTCAGAACTGTGATCGGAGCATGGCTGGCAATGCCCGTGAAACGCATAGACCCACCAGATATCTTTTGGTGAGAGCCGAAGAGACTCCTGGTGGAAAAAAACACTAACTATACTTACTGTAGGAGTTAGGCATACATGGGTATGTTTGGCAAATGCTTGGGTCTTCTCTAAAGAAGCTTTTCAGGGAGGAAGGGGGCTGCAGTATCATCTGGAAGAGAGTGAATTCTAAGGGGAACTAGCCAAGCATGACAGGCCGAGTCAATGGCAGGAAAGGGTGTTCCTTGCATGAGCAGGGCTCACACTTGAATTGTCTCTTCTGACAGCTCCATCAGACCCAGGTAAGGCAGAAAATGATAAGCCAGTGCTGGAAGACCTCTTTTGAATTAACTTCCAACATGTAAGAGTATAGGGGAGAGTATCTGGGGATTTCTCAAATAGAGTGTAACACAATGTAGGGTCAGCCATGCTCCCTGGTCCTCGCCTCCCAGCACTTTATCACCTACCATTGCATAGTTTGTCTGTTGTTGTTGTTTTTTAAAGACAAGGGCTCATCATGTTGTGATCCTCCTGTTTCAGCCTCCCAGCCCCGGCCACAGGTGCCCCAAAACCCAGACTTCCCATGTGGACCCAGTCTGATGAGCATAGCGTCTTAGCAGCTGAAGCCACCCTGGCTGTGCAAACTGCATAGTCTTTAAGGGAAGAAATCTAATCTCTCATCATCATGTTTTTGTGGAGGAAGGAACTTGTGTCCTTTCTGTCAGGGCTATGGCTCTGAAGGAAAGCTGCTTTTTTGCCAGCCCTGCATTGGTTTCCCTACCTTGGAGGAAGGGTAGCTCCTTTGACCGTGAGAGGCTGACGGCTATCTGGAGAGGTGATTGTTCCTGTGTAACAAGAAAACTCTTCCTCTCAGGACCAGTAGTTAGCGTAATGGCTATGTCGCTGGACTTCCACGTAGACAACCGCAGTTCGAGTCCTGGACCCGGTAGCTTCAGGTGGCTTAAACTCACGCTGGGCGCGTGTGCGTGCATGCCCAAGATCCTGAGAGGAGGATGGAGGAGAAGGGATTGCGGCATGGCCATTCCCCCTGGGGGGTGATTTCTCGCTTTCTGTCTCTCTGTCTCTCTCTGTCTGGCGAGCGCACATGCCCTATAGCAAAAACCTCTCCAAAATAAAGAAAAAAAAAAAAAGAAAGAAAGAAAAGAAAACTCTTCCTCTTCAGGACCTGAGTGGAGCAGGGGCACTCGCGTCCTCTGAGTGTCTTTGTTTCCATGTTAGAAAGTATATAGGGAGAGAGCATTAGCTCTTACTCCTCCCTCTTTCCTCCCTGGGCAGCCTGTGCGTGCATCTGTGCACCTGACTGAATGGTGAGTTTGCCCTGATGTCCCATTTCTCCCTGACCCTCCCAATCTCCTTATGGTTCGAAGGCCTGAGTGTGGATGGGTCTAGGGTGACCCATTTTGGCTTTAGCTCTTATGTGCATTCTCTAATCCACACCTACCACTGTTCACAGGGCCTCTTGGGCACATACCTAGGCCATTCAGAAATATAATTCATTAGTAAACCCACAAGGGATCATGGACAAGCTGTCACTTCTGAGGCTGTACTTCATCCATTGGAGTCAGGGTGCATCCTACTTCCCTCTCCCATATACCTGAGATGCTGCTGTGACACTGAGCAGGCCCGGTGAACCATGGGATGTGCCTAGCAGGGCAGTGACTTGGGCCCTAGAAATGTCACACGGAGGGCCTAGGGAAATGTTGAAGCACACCAGGTCCCGCTGAGCCTGATGGAGCAGGAGGAGAGGCTACAGTGCTTTGCTGAGCTTCGATGGAGTAGCGGCAGTGCCCAGTGGGAGTCCACGTGTGATTACATGTGAGGATGTGAGAGACCGACTGGAGACACCCAGCAGTGTGTGATGGTGGGGAGGCTTTACACAGCTTTGAGGAACTACATCATGTAAGTGAAACCAGTGAGAATTAAATTATTTTAAGTGATCTCATTCATATTCATAAGCCAATGGTCCCTAGGAAACATCAGTTACTCTCTTTTTACTCTGGATCTGAGCACTTGTTTTTCAGACCATCTCATCCAAAATGGGTGATCAATATCTGGGATATGAGCTGACCAATTAACTTGAAATGCTGACCACGGTGCATGTTGCAGTTTAAGCGAGTATGAGTGGAAATAAGAAAGCCACTGTTTTTAGGAGGTATTAATGCACTAAGTTTAAGGATTTTTGAGTTATTTTTTGTTTATAATATGGTGAAAAGTAAGCCTGAAAACTAGAAGTGAATGCTTACTCCTTAAATTATTTTCAAAGCCAATGTCATTATCTAAACCTGATGTCCTAAAGAAATTTTCCTTCTTGCCACCTCAAAATTACCTTGCAGATCAAAACTCTTTGGTCTCAAAGTGAGTTTCTCTGTGCTAAGTTATTATTTCAAGATAATGCCAACTATACATAGTTTACATTTGAAGCCTGTACCAACAGGTAGATGTTACTTAATGCATTTTTTAAAATTAACATTTGACGTAGCACCTAAATATATGTTTGTGTTCTCAAACCCAAACTTTTAGTTTGCTACAAAATACTGTTTTCCATAGACAAACATTATCGTCATAATTATAGACATTTTCCAAATCTTATTATTTATGTCCATTTTTCTATCATAAACAGTGATGTATCCTCTTCTAGGTAGTAGCAATATTTGTTTCTTATTTTCATTAAATAAAACATAATATAATCCTAAAACCACAAAAATCATTTTATTTGTGTTAGACTATTCATATGCTTTCTATTAATTTAGTTCCCAAGGGTAAGATTTAATCAGTTACTCTCCGTAACCTGGACTGCTCTTAGAGTTTGGGGTTTTCCAAATAGCAAATTTCCCTCTAAATTGAGTTTGATAAACTTTGACATCATTAATTTATTCCATATATTTAAGGGGATTAGTTACAAAATGACATATGTTTTCAATATCATCACCAATTAGGCAATCCTTAGGATGCTTTTCCAGCTGTGTTGACGAACTGACAAATAGGTATCTTTTCTGCAATCCTGCCCCCTTAGTTTTACCTGAAGGTACTACTGATATTGCTTCTGTGGAATAGTAGTCTGGCGTGACGGGGTTAAAGAGAACACTTGAGGAAGGGAGACCGAGCCTCACCTCTGAAGTCTACTACTTACGAGCAGTATGATAGGAATTGGGTATTTGTATTGGACAAATTAAATGAGACAATGTTTGTTGAGTACTCGTCACATGGTAGGTACTGAAAAATGCCAGTTTTAATATCTAATCACATATTTTTCTCTGGAAACTCAGAATGTCTGTGAGTTTAATATAGCAATTATCTTTTAATGGTTCTAATGTCATAAGATTTGGGAAGTAGAGTTACCTTAGAAATAAATTAATTGAGTGGCATTTCCTAGAGAGGGAAGCCAAGACGCTGGGAAGTTAAATGGTGTTGAGTCTATGCGTTTTGCGTAATAAGGGAGTTGGAGGCGCAGTCATTGTTCGGATCTTACCATTTCCATCTGAAAATGGTGAGAAAAACCAATTCTCAGAAAAGTGAAACAAATACCAATGACAATTCTTGGTCCCTATCTAGAATATGGTAAACTCAACCTGTTTTGAGGAAGAGTGTCTTTCACTTAACTGTTATAACGCATCTGAATGCTTTGAAGAATCCTGAAAATTATGAACTGAATACATATAATCAATTGTACCATATCTGGGGAAGAAGACCTTGGTGGCTTACTGTCTCATTCTCTCTTTTTCTCTCTCTCTTTCTTTTTCTCTTTGGTAAGCACATGTGCCCTATAGCAAATTAAAACAATAACAAATAAAATAAAATAAATAGTTCTTATACACAAAAGAAAGAAAAATGGCCTTCACATTTTAAATTTAACCTCATCCTAAATGATAGTGTAGAAAGCAGTACATTTACTCTACCAGCTATATATTTCCTCATAAAAAAACAGAATGTCTGTACAAACCACCTAGCCTCATCTCCTGGACCATGCTGGCTTTCTCACAGCCTTGGCATGGGCTCACTCTTCCTCCCTTTCTCCCCAAGACTGGTCAGAATAGAGTGAGATCTGTAATGACAAAGCCCTTTCCGTTCTCAAACAATTCATCTCTGAGATTAAAACAAAACAAACCGCCATCCTAGATCCATGTGCTTTATGGAAGGAGGTGAGACATCCGTGCACTTTTGAATAGAGGCTACGAGACTACGAAGGCAAGCTCAGTGCAATTTCCTGCTCCTCATGTTGGTGTAAGTGACTGGACCACCACCATTAGGAAGTATTTTTTTATTTTTAGATTATTACCAGTCACATCAAATTAAGTCCAGATCTTTTATATCAATTTGCACTTACCCAAGGAAACTTCATATAAAAGCTAACATTCTTTAATAACATTCTTAAAAGCCTATGGAAATGTCCACGGCCCCCTAAACAGCATTCCTTCTAAAAATAAAATATTTGGATAGGAACAAGTGGGGAAAAGTACATTTAAAAACTTGCTCTTATTAATGAAGAATGTGTATTTTGGAAAAGCTCTTTGGAGAGTAAGAGGAAATCCCAGCCCCACTTATACATTCCTTTGTGGACACTGACCTCTTGATTGAACTGGTTCGTTTTCACAAAATTCCTTTTCACCAAGAACTTAAAATTGCATTCCACCATTTTTCTCATATCTAATGAATCCATTTCCCCTTTTGTTTCCTTAAATGTATAAGTAGAATCAAGGCTATTTTCTGATGATAGATGGATAGATGGTTAAACAGGTAGGTAGACACATATATATATATACCTGTGTGTGTGTATCTGTCCCTATTTAATTAACACAGACATGGAATACTTTATTCTGGAGGACTTTAGTGTTCATTGATCTCAGTATTGCTCAAACTGTGTTCCACAATTTTCATGTGGTGTCACATGAGTATTCTCCCTTAAAAAAGGATCCATGTCACAAACTTGAGGCTAGTCTGGTGGCTGTGTCTATAAAAAGAGCCAGGCTTGATGGTGAACACTTGTAATCCCAGCTGGGAGGCTGGCTCAGGAGGATCACAACACAGTGAGACCCTGTCTTAAATTTGTCTTTTGTACAGTTACTGGGCCAACTTGTGACATGGTAGGTAATATCTTCCACATGGCCAACCATGCAGTTTGAGCACAGGATTCAGTGGTTTGAAAAACATGCTGTGCACGTGCGCATGCACACCCCAAATCCTGAAAGGCAGGATAAACAGAGATGAAGGGACCATCGTATGGTTGTTTCCCTTGGGGGTGCATTCTCACTATCTCTGTTTCTGTCTTTCTCCTGTGAGTGCATGAACATTCTGATGGAATTAAAAATGAGAAGAAAAAAAGATCCATGACTGAAGAATATTGGTAAACATTGAATTAAACACAACTAAACAACCTATAACACTATTTACATTTTGAATTTTTAAGACATGCTTATAGCAGTACTTCTCAGACTTTATTGTGCATGTAAAAATGCATATTCAGTAAGTATGGGGTAGGGCCTGTGATTCTGCATTTCTGACAAACTCCCAGGTGATGCTGATCATGTAGGTCCAAGGACCACACTTTGACTAATAAGGGTATCGTTTTTAAAATTATTAATTCAATTTTATTTATTATTACTGCTTTTTTAAAAAAAAAAAATTGCTACAAGGCACACTTGCTCACCAGAAAAAGACAGAAAGAAAGGAGAGAAAGTGAGAGAGCAAGCTGCCAGGTCTAGGACTTGAACTACAGTCGGCCATGTGGGAATCAGTGCCCCAACCACCACACCACCTGTTGACTTGCAGGAGTATCATCTTAAAACTGATGTCACCAGTAGACTCTGCCCCCAGTACACATGGTATTTTGTTTTGTTTTAGGTCTTTGGTTGGTTGCTCGGTTGGCTGGCAGATTGGTTTATATTTGTTGGTTTTGAAAATAAACATCAGTGTTGTACAGTTTTTGGAACTGTTAATGTGGCTGAATGTTCTCATTGTGTAAGATAGTAAATGTCAATTTAAAAAATTATTCTAAATTTACAGAGTAAATTTACTTTGACCTTTTCAGTGACTTTGCCTTGTTTTACTCAGGTTGTGCTTGGGAAAACTTCACACTGTATACTATTTCAGAAAGGGGTACATGGTTAAGGACATAAAGGGACCTGAGTTGCGTTGCGTTCTATTCCAGTGTGCAGTAAAGGCTGTGTTCATTTCGTAAGTCTACTAAAAATTGTCCTTGACTTCTTTAGCCAGACTAAAATTTTACTAGCAAACAATTATTTAGATTTATATTATTGACATTTAAATCTACTGTTGAACACCTAACCATAGGATCATACAGAAAATCACACAGCTGTTTTAGGTATCTGGCAAGTCAGCCACCCCACATTCATTCACCTACATAGCCACCTAGTACCCAAGCACCTATCCATCCACCTGTGTACCTCTACACCCATGCACTCAGTCATCCAGCCCTACACCCACCTATTCACATATCCACCACCTCTCCACCTGTGTATACATCCACCCACACATTCCTTTATATATTAAATTATTCAATAACATTTGTGTGGCATTGCTTTTTCATAAGTATGGAGTAAAAGCAAAAGTAAACTGTGAACTTCAGGTAGATAGAAGAGTAAATTATTTATTATGTGTGTATATATACATATACATATATATGTTTGTATGTGTGTGTGTGTGTGTGTGTGTGTGGTGTGTGTATGGAGAGAGAGTGAGAGAGAGAGGTTTTTGCCTTAGGGCACATGCATTCACCATAGAGAGAGAGACAATGAGAGAGAAAGCAAAAGTGAGAAATCACCCGTCGGGGGGATGGGCACACTATAATCCCTTCTCCTCCATTCTCCTGGGATCTTGGGCATGCACATACATGTGCCCAGCATGATTTTGAAACCACTGGGTCTGCGACTTGAACCATGGTCAACCATGCGGGAGTTCAGTGACATAACCACTACACCATCACCCCTAAATTATGTATTATATTGCAGTTGCCTAATATACTTTGTATATACAAAGCTCTTAGTTTGCGAGGAAGATGTACTTCAATGGTAGATTTTGAATAATGGCCAGGATGGTGCTCATGGAGGGAGAAGCGAGCTACCTGTGAGCTGAAATCCGAGCTATCTAGCATATCTCCTAAACCTGGCATTCCTAATCTTTCATTCCATGAAGGACTCATTCAATCCTTTCCTAACACATTTCCTGGCATTCCCATCATGCCACCTTCCAGTCAGCTGAACTGAGCTACTTGAAAGTGCCCGAGCCACGCCTTTGATTATACTTTTCCCTTCATCTGGATGATGCTTCTTGTCTCCCCTACGTGCCTAGTTCATCACCTGAGTTTACCCAGACTAGCTCTCCCTCGATTTGTCATTGACAATCCTTCTGTTGTGCCCACCACTTTTGACCTTGTATTCTAGTTGTTTACGGGCTTGTCTGAGCTCACATACTAGATGCAGAGTTGCCTAGAGAATGAAGCATGTACCCGATTTATCACTGCACTCTCTGCAGCATCTCACACAGGCCACTCAGCGAACATTCTGGAATGCATCAATCAACCCATCCACGTCTCTGATTGAAGAGACGTGGCACATACAGATTCTGTAGGGAACAGAAGAGTTTGGTACTAAGAACTAGCCAGTGCCTATAAAATCCCTGTTAACTGTATTCATGGATGATTATTGATGAGTATTTTCTGAAATACTTTGCCAAGCCTTCATCCAGGGATGTTATATGGTTCAAAGTGATGTTATAGTCTTGATTGAATTAAAGGATTACATTTCCGGATCATAAGCCATTAAAATATTATATTCTTAAGCTTAGCTGTATTAATTATTATACTATTTCTTTTTCCTTTTAAGTCATTTCTGTTAAGTCAATTCCATGTCATACTTACAAAGAATCACACAGAGTTGCAGTTGAAACATCCAGTGACAGTTTCTATGTTACCTTTGGCTCTCAGATAATATTAGAAATGTAAGTTGTTCTTACCTACCCTTTTCTATTTTAAAAAATAATTATAGCTTTGGTTGTTGCTGCTGTTTGTCCCTTTGACATTGACTCAAACACTATATGAATTCTCAAGAATTATTATATAACAGAGAAAGAGGGAAGAAAATAAAATTACTTAGCTGAAGCCTTGAGTATTATCCCAACACTGAAGAGTGTATTTGTATTAAAATTTGTATTTTTTTTAAGGTTTTTGCCATAGGGCATGTGTACTGAGAGAGACAAAGAGGAGGGAAATGAAAAGTCATCTCCCAGGGGAGATGGCCATGCCACAGTCCCTTCTCCCTTTTCCTCTCAGTTATTATTTGGGCATGCACACACATGCGCTAGGCATAATTTTCAAGCCTCTAGGTCCAGGACTTGAATCATGGTTGGCCATGTGGGAGTCCAGTGCTTTAGCCACCATGCCACCTGCTGACCCCCAAAAATATTTCTTTAAGATATATCTAATGCTTTTTAGACCTAGTCTCAGTACTCTTCCTAATTTGCATGATTTTTGAAGTAGAACTGAATTCTATCTTGGGTCTTTCCACTACCCCCATCACCAACGTCTTCATGTTTTAAAATGACATTTTTTTTAATTGCCCGAGGGTCCATGTGCTTTCCAGAAAGAAAAAGAGAGACAGGGAGAGAGAGAAAAACTCCTTCTCTGGGGCATAGTAACACAATCTCCTCCATTGCTCCATTCTGTCAGGAGTTGGGGCATGCCTGCACATACACCCTTTGTTTACTTCAAGTCATTAAAAAAACAGGGTTTGAACCATGACTGGCCATATGGGATCTGGCTCCCTTAACCACTAGGCTAAAATGACATTTTTGAAAATCACCTGATACATACACATGTGAGATGTGTGTGTGTGTGCGTATGTTAAATTTGAATAATTACAGGAGAATATAAAAAGCTTCTCACTAACATTTACTTAGTTGTTGATGTAAATTTACCTGGACGTCTTCAGGCAGGCAGTGGAAGTGGTAGACTACTAGGCAGCTGCCATAAATGCCCACGTCCTCCCAGCGTTGTTACTCAGTGCTCTGCATTTTAGGTATGTTTAGTCAGCCCTGTCCACTGAATGGACTCTACGCTAAAGAAATCTTTTCATTTTGGTAACAACAAATGACATCATTTAGAACATTTCTAACAACTTCCCGTGGCCAGTCTATCACTCTCGTTTCTCCTCTACTGCCATGCTTCTATTCTTGTTTAGATTAGGGCTGTGGTCTTGGGCTGTTTGATCACTGGGACCAGAGTTGTGACTTTAGGTACCTGGGGTTTTTGCTTCCTCATTAAAAATGAGCAAAAGAAGAAAAGGCAAAATAAATACATGTCACGCAAACATAGTTTTCCCTCTCTTAAACAGCTTAATAGACAAATGTTTGAATGTGCTCTTTAATTTCCAAGATTCCTGAAGAGTACTTTATCTTCCATACCTACAATTGGTTCCTCTAGACATTTATAGGAAGTCCCACATGGCCTACCTGTCTTTGAAAATCTCCCTTGAGACTGCATCCTCCTCTGAAAGGCCCTCTCTCTCATCTCCCACCCTTTTCTCATGGATAGCTGCCCAAGATAGAGTACCACTGAGAGTAGGCCCTGAGGGACACTCCTCTGCCTAGCATCTGGTATCCTGCTTTTGTTGGCTGTTTCTGCCCTCTGTACAGCCCTGCCTCTCAATCTTCCCCACCAGACTCTCACCCTGCTGAGGCATGGAAGCAAGAGGGACCAGATGAACCATCAATGCTTTCTCTGAGAGACCTGAGAGACCTTCTCCTTTGGAAAAGATAGTTTGCATTCCCAACAGTTAACTTTGCACTAAGTTTGGAACACAGACCGTGCCTGATGTGGACACTGTTTATACTTGCACTGAGGAAGTAAGGTTGCATGTACAAACTACTGCCTGGCTGCTGAGTAAGCATTTAACATTTTTTTAAAACATATCATTTAATTCTCTAAAGACAGGACACTGTAGGCAGCTGCTTTTCTACTCATTCAAGAATCACTTTGCTCCTTTACAACCAAAGAGTTGATCTACGAAATGAACTGAGTGTCCGGATTGGTGTAGGTATTTTGGCAATCATTCAAAAGTCAGTCAAATAGCAAGTCTGTGGAGTGCTGCTGTAGAAATTCTGAATCTTATTATTTGAGGATTAGAGTGATACATCATTTTTTCCTTTTAATAGCTGGAGAAACTGAGGCAGTGAAAAGGAGAACATTATGCAAGGTCACAGAGGGAAGTCTGCAATTTTGAGAAAATGATTCTCATTCACTCTGTCATTTCCAGGCAGCTGGCTGAAGCTAATCTTATTTTTAGATAAACTTAGTTGTCTGGAATATTACTGGACTTTCCCTCACTGGCAAAGGTGCTCTGTCCTAGGAGTAAAGTTGATTATCAGAATCCTGTCAGATAAAATTTTAAGCAAAAAGTAGATTTATTTCCTGATAAGACTATTTTAACAAGTTTACATTTTATTATTGGATACAAGAAAAAATTAATGTAGAACAAATTTGAGAACATATTTAAGTTATGAAACATTTCAAAAGCCATCACCCAACTAAAGAACTAGAATACTAAATACCATAGACAATTCTGTGTGTTCTTCCTTCATCTCCTCCACTTTTCTCTCAACCTCCAGAAGTAGCCATACTCTTGAATTTTATGTCTGTCTACTCTGGCTTTATTTTAATACTTTTCTCATATAAGCATGTATCTCTAGTCAATTCAAGATTATATTTTTCTGGGAACCAGCAGTTAGCGTAATGGCTATGTCGCTGGACTCCCACGTAGTCGACCGCGGTTCGTGTCCCGGACCCGGTGGCTTAAAACTCACGCCGGGCACTTGTGCGTACGTGCCCAAGATCCCGAGAGGAGAATGGAGGAGAAGGGATTGCGGCGTGACCATCCCCCCTGGGGGGTGATTTCTCGCTTTCTGTCTCTATGTCTCTCTCTGTCTGTCTGGCGAGCGCACGCGCCCTATAGCGAAAAAAAAAAAAAAAAGATTATATTTTTTTTTTTTGGACTTCATAGGAATTGCATCATAGCACATGTATTTTCTGTGTCTTTTTTTTTATTCCAATACTATATTTCAAAGATTCATCAGTGTTGTTGCTTACAGCTGTAGTTTACTCATATTCACCACTGTATAATATTCCATTATGTGACTATATCAAAATTTGTTTTAGTCACTCTGTAGAGTGGACTTTGGGGTTTGTGAGTATAGGCTTAATAATCACAACTGGGCTGATGTATTTGTCCAAGAATTTCTCTAAGTTAGTGACTTGGAAAAGTACATTTTAATATTGTATTCAGTATATATATAAATGATTGAAAAAAGTTCAATGAAATAATACTATTTTTACCACATGTGATGTACTCTAATATTTCTATTCTAGTCCATTCTGTTTCATTTTTACTTTTTAATGTCTACTGGCATTTGTCAAGGTACACCAAATTAATTTTTTTACCCTCTATTGCAAATCATATTTGAAAAACACTGGCTTGGGTCAACCAGTGGCATGATGATTCAGGTGGCTGGATCCTACGTGACCAACTGTTCCATTCAGATCCCAGATCCAGTGGCTTGAAAAACATGTCAGGTGCATATATGCCCAAAGTTCCAGGAGGAGGGAGAAATGGAAGAGAAGAGATTGTGGTATGGCCATTCCCCATGGAGGTGCTTGCTCTCTCCCTCTTTCTCGTTCTCTCTCTCCCTTTTTCTCTTCTTCTGGTGAGCATATGCTACCTCTGGTGAAAATTTAAAAAAGGAAAAGAAAATAAAAACATTGCTCTGAGTCTTAAAGAATGAATTACTAGGTCAGAAAGTATAGTATGCTTATTTTTTAAACTATGTATTTTATTTGGGCCAAGAAAAAAAAAATTGTAGCAAAATTCATTTAATATTTATACACATTATTTTAAAATTTATAATCACTATGATTATAAGATCTTGTCTCTCAAATCAGTAACTCCCGAATGCACGTGGGGGGAGAGAAGTTCTACAGATTTAAACTCTTGCAGGATTTTTTTTTTTTTTTTTTTTTTTTTTTGCCAGAGGGACCCTGTGCTTATTAGAGAAAGCCAGAAGGACAGGGAGATGGGGGAAAGGGAGATAGCATCTTTAATGAGGTGTGGTCATGCTGCAATCTCTTCTCCATTTCTTCATCCTATAAAGATTTGGGCAGGTAAACACATGTCCCTGGCATATTTATCAGGCCACTGGGATTTGAACTGTGGTTGCCTTGTGGTATTCATTCCTTTAACTAATTGGTTTCTAGGCTGGCCCCAGGAATCTTTTTTCTACATTAAATTTTGAAAAAAGTCCAGCACAAAATAAGAGTATTTAATGTAATAATTCTTCGAATTATTTGAAAAAATTAAAATGTGTCATCAGAAAGAACAAACTACTACTTCCTTTGCAAACTACTATTACCTTTGCAGGTAATTTCTAGATTAAGAGTGAGAAAACTAAGTACCCACCGACCTTCTGCCATGTTGTCTCTGATTTCTGATTAAGCAGCAGACAAAGGTACTGATCATGTGAAGTCTACACCCATCTCTGACTGCAGGAAGACACTATGGAATATTCTATACTCTAGCCTCTTGAGGAGAACAGTGGACAAAATTTTCTTTCAAATACAAAGCAATCCAAAGAGCTTCTTTTTAAAATCAGAACTAATGTGGAGTTGCCATTTTTCACTCCAAATTATAGACATCTTTAAACGTCAAGGGACAAAGTTCTCTTTTTGTTACAAGAGAATTTCAAAAGTTGGGTAGATCTGGGAATCAGGTATTCGTACCCCAAACAGGACAGTTTTCTGTTGTGATTGTTTGTTTGTTTGTTTTTTAACTGACTCTATTGCCAATTTCCCCCCTTTGCAGTTCTCGTAGCCAGCGTGAAAAATGGGTAAAGAAACTTGGGTTCTTCAATAAAGTGCTCAAAATTTTAGAATATTCTATTTGTGTCTAGACCCTCTCTTGCTTAAGAATGGAATTATTCTCTATTAGAAGAATTTCTAGTTTCCTCTCCAAGTAAAGCAGGAAATGTTTTTAAGAATATTTAAACACATATTTTTATGATTATGATCACATTGGATTAGTCTTAGATCATAAATTAGCCTCTTCCTTCTTAACCTTCCTTTCTCTTTTTACAGAGACTAGTCAAAAAGCTAGGAATACTTTAATTTCTAATTTTTTAAGCAGATTTTTAACATCTTATTATCTTGCCTCTTGTGTATGTGATTTTATTAAGTAGTTTTGATTAGCGACCATAGTAGTGCCTAGTTTGCTTTTTCACTTTATTTTTGTTTGTGAACTATTGGCAGTTTTATAAATTTTAACTAAGAAACAATGTTTATATAAGTGACAATTACATTCTAGAAAGTATAGCAATTAACTACCGAGAGTGAGCAATTAACTGCCGAGAGCCAAAACGTCTTGGGTTCAAAGCCCCACTCTTTTATTTATTAGTTGTGTGACCTTGGGTAAGTAACTTAAATACTTGTGCTTCAGTTTCCTCATCTGTATCATGGAAACATTTATAATATCTTTGTCATGTAGTTTTTGTAGAAGTAAGAAAATTAATACATATGCATGCAAGAGCTGGTACCAGATAAATAGCCAAGGTTCAGTCCAGCTAGTTATGGTTATAGCTGTCATGGTTTCTGTTACTACACAGTTTATGTCATCTGGCAATTCGTGCATCTTACGGCCTAAGTACCTCTGACTGATTATTTCTAAATTTATTAGAACCCATCTGTTTTTACTTTCTAAGGAACCAAATATCCCATATAAATTTCTGATGAAAGTTCCGGTTTGCTTAGTTGTCAAATGAGATTTGCAAACCATAAGGTACTGTACAAATGTCACTTATAATATCTACAATACTACTAAGAAAATTTTTCTAGATGCATTTTTTTTTACATCATTATTTAAGAGAAGTCTTATCTTTCCTCTTGGAAATAAGTTTGAGGTGATTTTCCCATAAAGAATAATCCTTAGAGAGACTCAAAAATCTTAGACTAAGATTTGTTGATGGCATTTTTCATTATTGGGATAAGGATTTAGATTGTATCAGATTTAAACACGTTTGCAGTTTCAGCTTTTCCTTCAACAAAGATAGGAACAGATTGCTGTCCCTTGTCTATCATAAAAGCAAAACATTCTCGGTTGTAGGAATTTCAGAAATGAATGTTAAATAAAATAGATGTCCAGAAACTTCGACTCTCAGACTATTGAATACATACTTCATTTAACTAACTATTACTAATTGCAAAGCTTTAAAAAATCTTGTGGTAAGATCAGCAGTTGGCATAATGGCTATGTCGCTGGACTCCCATGTGGTCAACCGCAGTTCGAGTCCTGGACCCGGTGGCTTAAACTCACACCAGGCCCATGTGCATGTGTGCTCAAGATCCCAAGAGGAGAATGGAGGAGAAGCGATTGCAGCATGACCACCCTCCCAAGAAGTGATTTCTCACTTTCTGTCTCTCTGTCTCTCTCTGTCTTTCTGGCGAGCACACATACCCTATAGCAAAAAACTCTACAAAAAAATAATAATAATAACAATAATAAAATCTTGTGGTAAGGAAGCATTCAACCTACCGACCAGCACTGGACTGGTAAAATTTCGTAGATCATCAACACACACTAAGTATTCTTTCCTTCATCAGTTTCTTTTTATACATACTAGGTAGGTCTCTCTTAAATAAGACCTTATCATGATATAGACTATCCTTGCCTCAAGCTGTCAGCCCTACACAA
>NW_006159811.1:2111454-2118602 GCF_000334495.1 Tupaia belangeri chinensis
TTATCACATGTAAGGGGGCTTCCTGTGTGAATTTGCTTCCCCAACTAAATTGTAAGCCCTGGAACTAATAATCATCTTGTACTATTTATAAGCAGAGAGTAATTGCTCAGTAAGTGCTAATAGGTTGATTAACTGAAACTCACATAAGCTTACTCTAGAATCCAATGAAACAAAGCTCTTATTTTTCCCAAATGAAACAAGACCTTGGAGCCAGCAGGTGGTGTGGTAGTGGTTAGGGCGTTGAACTCCCACATAGCCAACCATAGTTTAAGTCCTGGACCTGGCAGCTTACTTTCTCATTCTCTATCTCTCTCTCTGGTGAGTGTGCATACCCTATAGAAAGTTAAAATAATAACAATACATAAAATTAAATAAATCTTTAAAAACAAAAAAGACCTCATAATGGAATTGCACTTTCTCTCAATTTCTTGCACAGACTTCTTCATGTGTGGCTTATAGATACAGCAGCCCAAAGAGAAAGGGCTCTAGCCGGAGTTAAAGTGTCTAGGGGTCAGTACGTGGGCAAGGAATGAAATTCTCTAAGCCTCAGCTTTTCTATCCATGCAATGGGGAAAATAATGTCTGCCTCAGTATTTTGAGGGTTGGAGAAAATATTTATATAAAACGCCTAGCACACCACCTTGTTGGGGTGCATAAAAAGTAGTCTGTTAATGTGTAGGTGCTCCTTATGTGTAGATGCTGATTTAACACTCAACAGTTGGTTTTCTCAAAAGCTCAGTATGTCCACAGTCAAGTTTATGATCTTTTTAAACTTCCAAACCCGGTCATCCTTCAGGAAATGACAGCATTGTTCATCCATTTACACAAACCAAAATCTAGACTTCCTAACACCCTTCTCTACTTCACTCTTCTCCACTACACAAATGTGTTACCTCACAAGCACTCTTGCACCTCCCTGCCTTCCACACCCCCCACTTAGAGCTACCATCCTCTCTCCCTGACCCATCCCCGTACCTCCAGCTGAGTGACTCCAAGTTGCTCATATTACAAGAGAGCGATCTTCCTTCATGAATGTGAATCTGACCACTTCATTCTCTTGCTGCTTAGTACTTCTAAAAAAAAAACAAAAACAAAAACAAAACAAAACAATACCGAGTCCTTCACCTGGCCAACAAGATTTGGTATGGTCAGTTTCATACTGTGCAGGGGATTTTTCATCCACCCTTCCAGCTCTTCTTTATCCTGCTCTGTACCCTGGGAGCTGACCTGGATAGGTTGCATCAAAGGGTTCCCTCATTCTCTGACCTCCAGTTGCATTTGACTGCAGAAAGGAGGGCAAGGAGAAGCTGGCTGGAGATCGCAGGGTGGTGAGGATGCTCCTGCTCTCTCCCTGCTGTGTAGCCTCAGACTGACTAATCCCTTTAGGGAAGGCTACAGTTACCCTGAGGGGTCTCTTTCCATAACTGGGTTCCCGGATAAACAACTCCTACCTTCTGCTTTGATGACCAGGCCGAAAAGCAGCTTTTCATGCTTGCTTATCCTGGGATACTCTTACCATTCAGATGTCATTTTAAAGAGCCTCCTTATTAAGCCATCCCTAATTGCCCTGCTAGAGTAGACCTTCTGCTAGGACCCTGGCTGGTTGAACCATTTTTCTCTCCTTAAACCACTGGCCTTTCTGTTCTTCAAATATTCCATGCTGCCCTCCACCACTGCCTAACATGAATTTTTCTCTTTTCCTAGTTAACACGAACTCATCCTTCTAATCTCAGCTCAAATATCACTTCCTAGTGGGAGCTTTTCCTGACTCCCAAAGTAGGTCAGAGAACTCTGTAATATGCTTTCATACTTTTATGTAATTTTCCACAGCAGTTGGACTAGATAACCAATATGTCGCTGACCTAAAGTACTTCTCTGCCATGGATGTAGGAATCGCATCTTATTTCTCACTACCATACCACAGTCCCTAACACGGTGTCTGGTGCATGTAGGATTCAGAACACATATGACAAAAGAATGCAAGCTTTCAGTTTGCTAGCCCCTAACTAAAAATAGGTCAGTCTTTCAGAGTATACAAGTTGATCACACTTATTTCATAGGGCCATGTCACATATGCTGATCATATTTTAGCCAAAGAGATTATTTATTTTAAAATTTTTGAGGAATTATTTAATCTTATTTATTACTTTTAGTGTCTTTATTGGTATTTTTATTTTTTAATGTATTTACTTATTCTATACATTTAATCACTGTACATCATTACTACCTACAAAGTGAATTTACTCAACATGACTATATTTTACACCAGTTCAGTTGAAGATATCATATATGTTATCATCAACAGAAATTTCTGTGTCCCATGAATGTCTTGCCTCTCTTTTTCTCCTTGATTCCCTTCCTCTCACTTTCCTACTTCTATCACCCTCTTCCCACACTGTCTCTAATTTTTATAACCATTTTCCATACTTCTATATACACTAATCTTTCAGTTTCGTCCATAGAGTGCAGACAGTCAGTATATATTAAATGGAGACATACTATGTCTCTCTTTCATAGCCTGGCTTACTTCACTCAGCAGTAAATCTTCTATATTTGTCCACTTTCTATCAAATGCCAGGGTCTTATTTTTTATGGCTGAGTCCTATTCCATTGAGTATACACACCATGCTTTTTCAATCCCTTCATCTGTTCTTGGACATTTGGATTGGTTCCATGTCTTAGCAATTGTAAATAATGCTGCAATAAACATAGATGTGCAAGCACATTTCTGAATGAGCATTTTCCTCTCTTTTGGGTAGATACCGAGCAGTAGAATTGCTGGATCATGTGGTAGTTTTATATGCAGATCTTTGAGGAACCTCCACATTGTTCTTCATAGTGGCTGGACTAATTCACATTTCCACCAGCAGTGTAAGAGAGTTCTCCTTTCACCACAGCCTCACCAGCACTTACCATTTTTGTTTTTCTTTAATCTTAGCCATTCTGACTGGGGTTTGGTGATATCTCATTGTGGTTTTGATTTGCATCTCTCTTATGATGAGATATGCTAAGCATTTTTTCATATGCTTTTTGACTGTTTGTAGTCTTTTCTTAGAGAGTTGTTTGTTCAGCTCATCTTCCCATTTTTTAATTGAGGTGATCATTTCTTTGCAGGTAAGCTGCTTGAGTACCCTGTATATTCTAGTTATTAAACTCTTATCTGAGGCACAGTTCATAAAAACATTTTCCCATCCCAAGGATTGTTGATTCAAACTAATTACTATGTCTTTTGCTGTGCAGAAACTTCTTAATCTGATGTAATTCCACTAGTCTATTTTTGGGATTATCTTTTGTGTTTTGAGGGTCTTATTTAAGAAGTCTTTGCCTCCTCTGATGTTTTCAAGAGTTTCCCCAGTGTTTTCCAGTAGTAGTTTATAGTTTGAAGTCTTTGGTTTAGATCTTTGATCCACTTTGAGTTGATTTTTTGTTAACGGTGAGAGGTGAGGGTCCAGATTCATCTTTATGCAGGTGAATATCCAGTCTATTGTTTTTATTATTATTTTAATTTGCCCAGAGAGCTAGAGAGAGGGAAAGTGAGAAAGCAAGTCACCATGTCTGGGACTCGAACCACAGTCATCCATGTGGAGTCCAGCACCTTAGCCACCATGCACCTACCAGCCCCGAAGAGATTATTTTTTATGATTCCTTCCAGAGCCTTACATTTCAAAGTTGTATTATGTTAGGAGTTTCCTATCTGCTTTCTTGCTTCAAATAGATATCACTTTCTTCTCTCTGTTTCTCCTCTTTTTATTTTCTTCAGGGAATAGTTTCCCCTTTCTATTACTTCTATTTATAGCCTGAGATGCTTTCTTCTCCCATAATGTAGTGACTAAATTTTTCACCTCCTTCAAGATTTTGCTCAAAAGTCTCGATGAAGTCATTTCTCACCACACTTTAAAGCTTTACAAGCAACCTTCTCTCCCAGCCCCTCATGCGTTGCTCTATTTTTTGATCATTTTTATTATTCTCTAACATCATTTATGTATTTATGATACAGATTGTTTATTCTCTGTTACCTCATAAAATCGATGTAAACTCAGTGCCTACAGCAGTGCCTGGCACATGGTAGGCATTCAAACATATCTGATGAGTGAAAAATTAGCATACTTTTCATCTCAGCCCTTTGATTGGCCTGTACCTCTTCAGTCACATCTACGTTTTTCCCCACAAACCAAATAACTATTATAGATTTAAAGTTTCTCCTTTGGTCCTTTCTCTTCCTAGACAAAATTTTATGATGCAAAAAATATAAAAGAAAAAATATATAAAAGAAATCCCATGTGATTTAAAGAAGATGCCTTTATCATATATACTTTATAAAATATTTTATTAAGAAATTTGAACACAAGAATTATGCTGTTCGGATTGAATGTTGAATGTCCTGCACTCAGTAAATGTTTTGTTATGAGAGTAATTATGACAAAGGCAAGTGTTAATGAAAGTCTATAAAGGTGTAAGTGAAATGCCCAAACTCTCTTTCCCAAGCAGTTCATTTCTATCTCCCTTTTGTCTTCAAGTCATTTTTGAAATAGCACATGAAAAACAGATTTGTCATATAATAGAGCAAAAGGAACTCTTTATGGGTTTGTGCTTTGGCCCTTCTGTGTTACATTCATTATTGATATTCAGAATGATTAGTCAAGGTTCTGCAAGATCCCAGAATGCTTTTTGGATCATTAGGCTTTGAATTTTTTAATAGCATGTTAGGCCTTATCTTATTTATATCAGTTATTTCTGCCCTGTGTACATGATTACTCTCTTAGAGAGCTATTCTAGCTATTAGCTAGATTATTCCATCAGAAAATATCCTTAAGTCACTAACATGTGCTCATCCTAACACTGTTTTATTTTCCAGAACAGCGGATCTCTGGACATGCTAACTGTTGAGAATTTACCACCAACAACTACAAAGTAGCTGTTAGTCTAAAATTACTATTACCTAGATGCCACTGAACAGCTGGCAAACATTCGTGTCAGTTCTCACATACTCATGACACGGTCACTTCTCTGCGGCTTAGACCGCCTTTCTCCTCATGAGTATTCATGAATTTTCCTCCTGTAAAGGAAACATCGTCAAAAAATTATCTCAGATATGTTATGTGTCTTTTATTCTCCATTTTACATTACATGTTAATTAAAGAGCAATAAAAAGGTACAGTGGTGGAAAGAAAAATGAATTCCTAATTCTGCCTTGCTTCATTACTAAAGGTAGCCACTGTTCATTTTAGGATATGCATTTCTTCATGTTTGTTGCTTTTTTGGTTGTTACTTTTTGACAAGCACACACACCACAGTGACTGGAAACATGTTGACTGTGGCAAACTAGAACAGGAACAGCCAGATTCCATAAAAATGACATTTATACAAAACACACCAGAAAGAAAGAAAGAAAACCCAGCCTCTAGGGTAAAGGTTAACAACTGAACTGTCATTTAGAGTTGATGACTTGCTTTCTCCTGAGCTTAGAACTTTCAGGGAATTCGTTGATGATGCCAGGCAGCTTTCTCGGCAGGGGGAGGGTGCCCAGTTAGCCCTAATTATTACATCATGTTTCACACTCCCACTTAAACAGCTAACCTTTTTTCTAATGGATCTGGACTCCGGCAGTCACAGTTTGAACCAACAGAGCTGATCCTTCTCTAAATGGCCTTTTGTGTGTGGATAATGACCACACGCTCTTGAATAGGGTTTCTCCCTACATGCTATAGCTAAATTCATCATTGGGAAAAACAAAGCAAAGAGAAATTGCAATAAAATGGTACATAATGGCTTCCTGGGCTGGGGGAGGGGTGGGGGTGTTTTGGCTTGCAGACTTTCACACTTTCCTTCCTGGAAAGTTTCATTCAGAGAAACATTTTACCTCACATCTGGGGGACAGCACCCTATGGGATTGTGGCCACGTTCCAGTCCGTGGTTTGGGAAGACAAGCTGTCACAGAGCGAAGGCTGCCTGGGTCTTCTGAATAGACACACTGCCCTGCTTCTTCATGTAGTTTATTGATTCAGAGCCTGCTTCAGAGAAATGTGCTCAGAAAAATGAATTTCTTCTTGGTCAGCTCCAGGCATTGGAGGGACTCTGGCCATTCTCACTCTCGTGCTACAATTCTGTTGGGATAGCTGCATTTACCATCTCCACGGGACTGGAGAACCCTGGCGAAACAGTGAGTGGAAATTCTTGGAAACCCAATCCCTGACACTACTGTATGTGCCAGGATTTAGAGTGATCTGAATAAAAAATTGTATATTATTAACAGAGATAGTGGTGTCAAAGTTCACAAAACTTTAAGGCAGATTTTGATCCACCTATTTAACATTTCAAAATCACTAAGAGGAGCCTGGCCCTGTAGCCTAATAGTTAACGGAGCTGGCTGACTATGTGTGAGATTATGCCCCAAATCCTGACAGAATCTCTGTTGGAGAAGAAGGGATTCCAGTGTGACCCTGCTCCCTTGTGAGGTGATTTCTCCGTCTCTGTCTTTCTCTGGCGAGTACACATTCCAGCAATTAAAAAGATAATGATAACTAAAGAGATAGCTAAGTAACATCCTAAGGATTTCTATGGTCTCCATGTTTTTTATATATCTCAGTGTTCTTTAAAATAAGGCAATTTCGAAGTCTAAAAATTGTGTGTTAGTGAAGCCGCCTTACCTAGTGTCATTCAGGAATTTTCTTCTCCACTTCCTCTGTTTCTTCCCCTTCTGTACATAAAAACACTTTGTAAATTATTAGAATTATATAAATTCTAGTCAGTGTGAGCTAATCACTCACCCTTCTCTCCTGTACTGAATTCCCTCCATTGCACTGTATTTACCTGATACTTACTAATTCCAGCCAATCCATTTATCCCACCTCATCCCCTGGGTACTTTTATAGTCTCAGTTAATGAAGTAATAACCCATAATGAGTTAATAAGGGGTAGTTTGGGATGCTAGGGTACAGTCTTTTGAAGATCTGTAAAGTACTTCACGAAAGTGATTCATTCACCCCAACTTCTGAATGCCTCGGGTGCTTCATCTTAAAAAACGGATAATAGCAACGTAGAATTTCTTTATTCAAACAAGAGAAGATATAGATACAGCGTGTGTGCGTGTGTGTGTGTGTGTGTGTGTGTGTGTGTGTGTGTCTAGTATTTTTAAAGTACAGACTCAG
>NW_006159811.1:2118684-2164264 GCF_000334495.1 Tupaia belangeri chinensis
ATAGATACAGCGTGTGTGCGTGTGTGTGTGTGTGTGTGTGTGTGTGTGTGTGTGTCTAGTATTTTTCAAGTACAGACTCAGCATAAGCAAGAGGGCAAGAATTGGGGCCGACACACGGCTAGATGGAAGCTGAGGAGACTTTAACTGCAGAGACAAATATTAGGAATTATTGTATGTTTATTGAACACGATCTTTTTTTTTTTCATCGCAAGATATTCTAAATACATATTAAACATGTTACATTTTTATAAAGTTCTCTTAGTTAAAAGTCAAAGATTGAGTAAAGTTTGGGGAAATGAAGAAGGTGACACTCATCCTCTGTGAAGGTGTACTTCAACCACTTTTACATACTCTTTCTCTTCCCAGAAAGTGTCTGAGGCAAGTGTAGCTTTGCTCAACAGCTTCAAGCTGCAGCTGCCGAAGAGAATGGTGCCAAAGGGAAGTACTGACTGGTTTGTCAACTTTGACTTTCCACATGGACTAAGTGCCTTTTGACCTACTGGACTTATCATTTAGATTGGAATTCCCATATGGGAATCTGAAAAGTGATTAAAGTTTCTAGCACTGAGAAGGCCGATGTGTTTTAAAAGTAACTTTCTTCATAGTTGACCTTTATCGGTCTATAGATTTGTCTTCATGAGTTGACCCATCTGCTGGTTACCTGGACCAGTACAGACAGGCTCAGAACACCTTCAGAGCATAAGCTAGACAGTGACGGCTGAAAGAAACAACGGTTATAGGCAGGGTAGGACAGTTGCCATTAGGTCCACACTGATGAAAGCATCAGTGACATCCCACATTACTTGGCCATGTGGAATTCAGTCATTCATGTATTCGTAAAGCTTTCTTGAACATCTCTTATTTGTTAGACGTAGTATTATGGCTCAGAAATAAGGAAGGTAAATAAAACAGGGTGGCCACTACCCTCAGGAGGTCACATTTTACTAGAATAGAGGGCATTGTAAACATATTAATTATTAATAACCAAATAATAGCTCTTACTTATTTCAAGTAAGTTTCTACTCACAACTCTGTTAGGGAGAATTATTGTCATTTCTTTTCTACAGATGGTTGAACTGAGTCACAGAAAGGTTTTTGTACTTGTGCAAGGGCACAGTTAGTAAATGATGCAGCCAGTATTCTAATGCAGGCTTCGTGTTCTTTACCATGGCCTCGGACAACAGATTCTAAAAGAGAGGTATAAAAGGGATTGGGGGAACCAGCAAGTAGCATGGTGGTTAAGGTGCTGGACACTCCCACCTGGCCGACCATGGTTCAAATCCTGGACCTGGTGGCTTGTTTCTTGCTTTCTCTCTCTGTCTCTATGTGTGTGTGTGTGTCTCTCTCATTAAATTAAAATAAATAAATGAATGAATAAATTAAATTAAATAAATAATTCTTTAGGAAGGGGGGGATCAGAGACCCCTGAGGAGGGATTGACATTGTTTTTAAACTTGTGTTTTACACCTCTCTCCTATATATAACCAGATTAAGAGTTTGGTGAGGGCTACCGGTGACATGGTAGTTAAGATGCCTAGATCCCACATGGCTGGCAACACAGTTCAAGTCCCGTAATCAGAGGCTTGAAAAACATACTGGACATGTGTACCCAAAATCCTAAGGGGAGGATGGAGAAGAAGCGATTGTGGCATGGCCCAATCCCCTCGTTGTGGAGGGGCCCAACCCTCCCGGGGGGGGGGGGGAGCTTCTCACTTTCCATTTCTGTCTCTCTCCAGCAAGTGCAGGCACTCTATAGCAAAAACAAAACAAAAAAAAAGGCTTGCTGCCTTTCCTTTCTGAAGTCTGTCTGCAAACCTCAAACATTACTAAGCAATGACAAAGGAAGTTTGTGAAGACCATGCTTTATAGCCCAAGAGATCATTTTTTTTAGGTGCATTATAAAAATTAACTCAGGCTAGGCCCATAGCCTACTGGATAAGGGAGTTGGATCCTACATGGCCATCAGTGGTTCATATCTCAGTCTTAACAACTTGAAAAATATGTCGGGGGTCACAATACATGGCATAGTGGTTGTGTCACTGGACTCCCACATGGCCAACTGCAGTTCAGGTCCTGGACCCAGTGGCTTGCTTTCTCACTTTCTCTCTCTCTCTCTCTCTCTCTCTCTCTCTCTCTCTCTCTGTCTCTCTGGTGAGCAAATAAAAAATAAACAAATAAAATAAATAATTTAAAATTAAAAAAGAATAAGATGTTGGGTATGTGTGCATGCCTGCCCCAAATCCTGGCAGGATGAGAAAATGGAAGAGAAGGGATTGTGACATGATCGTACCCCATAGGGGGTGCTTTCTCTGTCTCTCTCTGTCTCTTTCTCTGGCTAATGCACATGCCCTGTGGCAACTAAAAAAAATTTAACTCACTGGAAAAGTTGCAATTCTTTACTTATATGAACTGTACATTATGATAATAGAAATCTTATCTTTAAGAATCATCATGAAGTCTTATTAAATAACTACAAGTCCAAAGTATCAAAATGATATTTAAAACACATCTTCATGTTATCTAGCTTATGCAAGTTAAATTGTTGTGCCAGAATTATAAATGCATTGTAATATTCAAAATTTCCACATATATTCATCAAGAACCCAATCACAATAATGTCTCCTATACAGCAGTGCTATAAAACAAAACAAAATAAAACAAAACAAAAAACAAAAACACACTTTGTTGGAAGTGGGGGAAAGGAGTAAAAATCATAATTAGAGCCAGTCTTTCCATAAAATGTATGTCTGTTTAAATGTTAATGATGGTGTAAACAGGAGCACACTGCACTCCGTGGTTACACATCTCACCTATTACAAAGGCATGTGAACCTCTGGCTGGAAAAATAAGGAAATGGGTGAGGAAAACATGCTTTAGACTTTGAACCTGTAGCTACCGACTTTCAAATCAGAACCCAGTTCTTACATTTGAAACTCAACTGATCTAAGCAAATTTTTCGGCTTGCCTACTAATGAGTTTAAAAACGAAGCCCTCCTGTTGTTGCTTGATTTTCTTTCTGCTTCAGTTGTTCTTTCAAATAACATGCTGAAATGCCAAAGAAGCAATTTGCAGAAATGCACTGGTAGCTAAATCTCAGCTGTATGTAGAGCGCACAAGCAGGTGGACCTCACTGGTGTTACCTAAAGTCTCTCTAACATTCTAATATTATTTAGAGGCAAGAAATATCAATGTGTAAGGAAGCGGAAATTCCTAACCTGACTATACAGAAACAGTGTCTTGAGATTCTAGTCTTTATGATCACCAAATTCACTAAAACCGTGCTCTAACATTGACTCGAGAGGAAATTCTTCAACAGAAGACAAATTTGCCTAACTCTCTTACACAAGCTCTTTAAAAAGGTGATATACCATTAGACTTCAGCACTTTCATTAGATTATCTCATTTGATCCATACGACACTATGGGGCAGCTCCTGTATTTCCTTCATTTCATAGATAAGAAAATCAGGACACAGAACTTTGAAGTAACACTGGCCTGTATTTGTGGTTAAGGAGTGTCTGAGGCTGGAATGTGAATGTGGATAAAGCTTCCCAGAGCTTCATACTGTGACACTTTTCCATCTAAAATCTCCAATAGCCATTGGCAGCTAATAACTTATCAATCCAATTAACATGAGACAAATGGGCTCCCGTATATCTCTGGGAAGTAGGCAGTGAATGAAGACATTGAGAAGTGAAAGCATGACTTTTTTTTTCTTTAAACCGGCCTTTTTCAGTTCACCTTATGGGCTGATGATTTCTGTTCGCTCCCATTCCCAGATCCATTCTGCAACCTCTCTTCTTTGTTCTTGTGTTCTCTGGGTTCTAGTTGAGTTCAGCCCATGGGAAGCACTGGCAGAATGAAGGGCAGAGAAAGGAGAGGTCAGTGGATCTCCTCCTCATACCCTTCTACTACCGCGCTCTGGCACTAGCAACATTCTTGCTGCCAAGGGACTGTTCCAGCCTCTTCAGCTTAGGGACTGCCTCAGCCCCTGTGGCTAGTGTCTGGGGGCCTCTGCACCCCTTATTGCTTCTTTTCACTCTACTCAGTTTCTACCCATCCCTTCAGTGAAGTCTCTTCTCTGGAATTGTCTGGAGGAGATTCTGTTTTCTGCTGATACCTGACAGACCTTGTCTTTGTAGTTTTATTCTTCTCTCCTCTCAGCAAGAATCCATTCATGAATTCATTGAACACATTCTCAGTGAACTGGGAGCTCTGTCAAGGGCTGGTGGTGAGGTCCATCCTGGGTAATAGCATGGCCAAGATCCATGCTTTCTTGGAGCATCAAATATTTCATGCCTTCGCTTTCCTCTGCATTTGTCCATTCCCTTCTCCCCACTCATCTCTCTCTCTCTCTCTCTTTTTTTTTCTTAGAGGTTTATGTTATAGGGCACGTGCGCTTGCCAGAAAGACACAGAGAGAAAGCAAGAAATCACCCCCCAGGGAGGATGGCCATGCCATGATCTCTTCTATATCATTCTCCTCTAGGGATCTTGGGCACACATGCACACATGCCCGGCGTGAGTTTAAGCCACTGGGTCTGGGACTCGAACCGCGGTTGACTACATGGGAGTCCAGCGACATAGCCATTATGCTAACTGCTGGTCCTCCCAACCCGTCTCTTGCCAATTATAATTCTTTAAGCCCCAGTTCAAATATCTCTTCTTCAAAATTACAGTACTTAGACTTTCTTCAAGCACTGCAAAGGGCCAGTTTCTGTGCTAACAACAGAGATTCTAACATGAATTCTTAAAGTAGTCACAAATTTCCTCAGCATTCTAGATGTTGTTTCCAAGAATCCATCACTCTGAAAAGTCCACTAGGGCAGATGGAATTTTCCTGAGTAGACTGAAACTATTTACCCCCTTTAAAAGGGCTGGCTTCCCAGACGACAAAGAGATGCTTGTGTTGTAAGATAATTAATGGAAATATTAAAGTATTTTTCCCTAATAATTTTTAAGCAATTAGCAAGGCTTTGGGGTTTTTTTGGTTTAGGGGAGTGGTGTGTTGACAAAAGCAGAAGTTTTCCTTAAACAACTTGTCTTTCTGACTTATGGTTCTAGCTGCCTGAGCTCTTAAACAATTTATGGTAGTGGGAAAGGCGAGATGAAGGTAGTGGAGGCAGGACCCGGGGCGGGGGGGGGGGGGGGGGGGGATGACACTGCTGAAGACTTGGGAGAGGGCAGTGGTTCTGTGTGTCCCCAAGTCAGACCTCTAGGCTCTCAGCCAATGCAAAGCCCCCCCGGGAGGCCAGACCAGGGTGTTCCTGAACTCCCTGCGCCATGGAGGATTCCCTGTGTATACTGTGTTCAATAGCTGTGTCCCCCCACCCCCGTCTGTAAGGGACACAAGTATCAAGACGCCACAATACCTTAACTTCTTCTGACGTTTAGTTTTCAAGTAAAGTAATTACATACTCTCAGCGTCCAATGTTGTTTAATTTCCTAACAGCTGGACAAACTCTTATTTGTTTTCCAACGTCAAGATCATTTAGTTGATATTAACTCAGCTCAAACCTGTATCTAAATTTTTATATGAATCATTAACTTATATTTAAAAAACCCTAAGCTGCTTTTTTTTTTAATTGCCAAAAGGTATATGTGCTCACCAGAGACAGAGAAAGAGAGAGAAAGCAACCAGCAGTGGGGCATGGCCATGCTGCAGTTCGCTTTCCTCAATTTCTCCATTCTATAGGGACTTAAGGAATGAATGCATACATGTCTGGCTTGTTTTTCAAGCTGCTGGGACCAGGAGTCAAACCAAGATTGACCATATGTGATCCAGCTCCCTTAACCACTAGGCTACAGGGTCGCCCCCCACCCCAGATGGTTTTGAAAGAAATTAGATTGCTGTCAATAAGAGTACTCCTTCCAAAAGGGCTTTTAGTTTTCCTGTCTGCTTGTTCATATAGCAGGAGAGAAATATAGAGAAAAAACAAGAGGGAGAGAGAGAGTCAATTGACAAGATTATCAAATCATTATTTAGGGCAAGAGTTGGCAAACTCTGTCTCACAGGCTATACCCAGCCCACTACATGCTTTTCTATGGCTCATGAACTAAGGATAATTTTTATACTTTCATACGGTTGGGAAAAAAAATCAAGAGAATAATACTTTGTGACATATGTAAATTGCATGAAATTTAAATATCAGTGTTCTCATAAAGTCTTATCAGAACACAGACACACACATTTGTTTATGTGGTTGCTTCTGTGTTCCAATGCAGAGTTGGGTAGTTTCAATTATGACCCCCAAAGTCTAAAGTATTTGCCATCTGGGCCTTTATGGAAGTTTGCTAACCCTTGAGATAAGTGAAAGTGGTGATTTTTATCCCTGGGCTTTGTGCTTGACTTCCAAAGAGAAGATCTAGTCATCTAATACCTAGATTTATTTATCTTTATATAAGAAGTAGATGATAGCTATTACTCAGGAGTAGAGTTGGCATCAGAATAGACAAAATCCAAAAAGGGGGCCATTTCTACCAGTTAAACAGAAATCAATACATGTTGAATGAGCTTAGACTGACACAGGAAGTTCTCCCTGAGGCATTATAATAGTAATAGCTTCCATTTATAGAGCTCTTAGTATCTCCCTGTACTTCCTTAGTGACTTAATTAATCCTCAGTACAACCCTGAAAGGTGAATATTTTTTAAACGTTAAGAAGGTAGTACTAGCAGTTGAAATTCAGAAATCAAAAGCTGTGTTCGATGTGACTCTAGAGGCAATAGATTGTAGAGGAGGTGCTTTTACAGTATGACACAAAGGGCTGGGTTTTCTGCCCACCTGATGTGAGGTCTAGGCTTGTGGCAAATAAAAAGATCAACTTGACAGAGTCATTACAAGAAATGAGTGACGGGGGCCAGCAAGTGGCATGATGGTTAAAGGCACTGAACTCCCACATGGCCAACCACGGTTCAAGTCTCGAACCTGGTGGCTTGCTTTTTTTCTAGTGGTTCTGTGTGTCCCCAAGTCAGACCTCTAGGCTCTCAGCCAATGCAAAGCCCCCCCGGGAGGCCAGACCAGGGTGTTCCTGAACTCCCTGCGCCATGGAGGATTCCCTGTGTATACTGTGTTCAATAGCTGTGTCCCCCCACCCCCGTCTGTAAGGGACACAAGTATCAAGACGCCACAATACCTTAACTTCTTCTGACGTTTAGTTTTCAAGTAAAGTAATTACATACTCTCAGCGTCCAATGTTGTTTAATTTCCTAACAGCTGGACAAACTCTTATTTGTTTTCCAACGTCAAGATCATTTAGTTGATATTAACTCAGCTCAAACCTGTATCTAAATTTTTATATGAATCATTAACTTATATTTAAAAAACCCTAAGCTGCTTTTTTTTTTAATTGCCAAAAGGTATATGTGCTCACCAGAGACAGAGAAAGAGAGAGAAAGCAACCAGCAGTGGGGCATGGCCATGCTGCAGTTCGCTTTCCTCAATTTCTCCATTCTATAGGGACTTAAGGAATGAATGCATACATGTCTGGCTTGTTTTTCAAGCTGCTGGGACCAGGAGTCAAACCAAGATTGACCATATGTGATCCAGCTCCCTTAACCACTAGGCTACAGGGTCGCCCCCCACCCCAGATGGTTTTGAAAGAAATTAGATTGCTGTCAATAAGAGTACTCCTTCCAAAAGGGCTTTTAGTTTTCCTGTCTGCTTGTTCATATAGCAGGAGAGAAATATAGAGAAAAAACAAGAGGGAGAGAGAGAGTCAATTGACAAGATTATCAAATCATTATTTAGGGCAAGAGTTGGCAAACTCTGTCTCACAGGCTATACCCAGCCCACTACATGCTTTTCTATGGCTCATGAACTAAGGATAATTTTTATACTTTCATACGGTTGGGAAAAAAAATCAAGAGAATAATACTTTGTGACATATGTAAATTGCATGAAATTTAAATATCAGTGTTCTCATAAAGTCTTATCAGAACACAGACACACACATTTGTTTATGTGGTTGCTTCTGTGTTCCAATGCAGAGTTGGGTAGTTTCAATTATGACCCCCAAAGTCTAAAGTATTTGCCATCTGGGCCTTTATGGAAGTTTGCTAACCCTTGAGATAAGTGAAAGTGGTGATTTTTATCCCTGGGCTTTGTGCTTGACTTCCAAAGAGAAGATCTAGTCATCTAATACCTAGATTTATTTATCTTTATATAAGAAGTAGATGATAGCTATTACTCAGGAGTAGAGTTGGCATCAGAATAGACAAAATCCAAAAAGGGGGCCATTTCTACCAGTTAAACAGAAATCAATACATGTTGAATGAGCTTAGACTGACACAGGAAGTTCTCCCTGAGGCATTATAATAGTAATAGCTTCCATTTATAGAGCTCTTAGTATCTCCCTGTACTTCCTTAGTGACTTAATTAATCCTCAGTACAACCCTGAAAGGTGAATATTTTTTAAACGTTAAGAAGGTAGTACTAGCAGTTGAAATTCAGAAATCAAAAGCTGTGTTCGATGTGACTCTAGAGGCAATAGATTGTAGAGGAGGTGCTTTTACAGTATGACACAAAGGGCTGGGTTTTCTGCCCACCTGATGTGAGGTCTAGGCTTGTGGCAAATAAAAAGATCAACTTGACAGAGTCATTACAAGAAATGAGTGACGGGGGCCAGCAAGTGGCATGATGGTTAAAGGCACTGAACTCCCACATGGCCAACCACGGTTCAAGTCTCGAACCTGGTGGCTTGCTTTTTTTCTTCCTCTCTCTCTCTCTCTCTCTCTCTCTCTCTGCCTCTCTCTGATCAAACTGAAAATAATAATGATAATGATAATAATAATAAAGTTAAATAAAATAATTCTTTAAAAAAAGGAAATCAGTGACGTAACTTATGGGAAAATACCTAACTGTCTGACAAGTTGTGGTTGACCAATAAATGTTGGTTGGTTTCCTTCCTCCTTTTAACCTAATGAAATTTCCTATTTACCAAGATGTATCTGAGATATGCATAAAGAAGGGTCAGAAGAGAACAGTATTTAGTAAAATAGTTACCAAAAAAGACTATAAAGAGTGGGTACAGGGTGGACAGGGACAGAGGTGGAAGCACTGCTTCACTAGTAAATGTGTTAATTATCAAAAATTTAAACATTTGTAGTAAGGCTTAATTTGGGACTTAGACATTTTAGAGTCCCTGTAGTGGACGGACCTTCCCAACTTTGTATGATAGTTGTTCCCCATCCCTGATACCGATTTTACTCTATTCCATTCTTTTTTTTTTTTTTTTTCATTTCATTCTTTTTTCCCCTTTCATTGGAATTAATTTGACCATTAATTTGAAAGCATAATAATCCCAATTTCTATGTTTATACTGACTCCTAGGGATACTTGTCATCTTCAGTCTGTGATCCATTTTTTATTTAATTTTCATTTATTTTATACATTCAATCACTATGCATCGCTAAGCTTGTAAAGTGAATTTACCCAACATGAAATACACTTCAGACCAGTCCAGCTGAGAATATATACACGCTATTATCAACAGGTAATAAGCCATCTCTATGTCCCACAAATGCCTTGCCTCTCTGTTTTTCTCCCTAATTTCCGTCCCTACCCTTTTTTCCTCTCCCACCTTCCTTTCACACTGTCTCCAGTGTCCATAACTATTTTTAATGCTTTTATATTTCAGTGTACCAGTCGGTATATGTTAAGTGGAGACATACAATATCTCCCTTTCATAGCCTGGCTTGCTACACTCAGTAATAAATCTTCCATATTCATCACTTTCTATCAAATCCAGGGTCTTGTTGTTTTTTTATGGCTGAATAGTATTCCATAGAGTATATGTGCCACACTCTTGTGATCCTTTATTTATTTATATTTTGTGGAAAGTTGTTGTTGTTTTTTTTTTTTGTTTTTTTTTTTTTTTTTTTTTTTTTTTTTTGGAAGCTTTTTTTTTTTTTTTTTTTTTTTGCTATAGGACACGTGTGCTCACTAGAAAGACAGAGAGAGACAGAAAAAAAAAGAAAGCGAGAAATCATTCCCCAGGGGGGATGACCACGCCACAATCCCTTCTCCATTCTCCTCTCGAGATATCTTGGGCACGCATGCACACGTGCGCAGCGTGAGTTTAAGCCACCAGGTCCCAGACTTGAACTGCGGTCAACTAGTCAACTACATGAGAGTCCAGTGACAACCATTAGACCAGCTGCTGGTCCCTGTAATTCATTATTATAACCAAAATTTAGCTTCTGAAGAGGTCATGATAGCTGATTTTCATATAATTTTCTATATATGTTTATTTGAATCCAGTAACATAACTAGTACAAACACATACATTCTATAGTAAGTAAAATTCTATTTACCAGTGTTGTATCTAATCACATATTTGGGAATTAAAATATTTTTTCTAAACTTACAAAAACTACTTAATGGCTTATGACTATGGAGAAAAATATAGCTAAGTCCCTTTGCAAAATATACAGCCCTGTGTGTCCTGTATCCTTCTTCCCTTCTTGGCTCACCTCTAGACACCCACTGTTTCCCCCTCCACCACTGCTAAACCACTTACTGGTCTCAGTGTCCCATGCTGATTGACACCTACGTGTTTGTCACTTTGTAGATGCTTTGTAAATATTTGAAAAACTGATGAATGGCTGAAAAGTTTGAATAACTCATAAGCTTTCTGATGTTGGTTTAATTTTCCAGAATTGTGTTTCTATTGGAGAGAAACCAGATAAACTAAATTACTTAACATAAGTACACTCCATTTCTCTTAATAATTATGTATTTTTTAAAGAATTATTTTATTCAACTTTATTTATTGATTTATTGATTTATTTTAATTTGACCAGAGAAAGACAGAACAAGAGAGAAAGGTAAAGTGAGAAAGCAAGTCACCAGGTCCGGGTCTTGAACCACGGTCATCCATGTGGGAGTGCAGCACCCATAACCACCATGCCACCTCTAATAATTACATATTTTTTCAGAATTGTTAAATTGACTGTTATAAGCTGGTCTCTTCTGAGTTTAGTTAATGTGGAAGAAACTAACCTGTAAGTGAATTGGTGAAAATCATGAACCATGGCATGGGACATACAAAATGTACAGAAGCACTCAAGAACTACAAACAACTTAACTCTCTTCCAATCACATGACTAACAGTTTCTGGCTCTAAACTTTGTCTCTGGACACCAATAACCTTTCCAAAATTCTGTTTTCATTCTCTTCATGAAGAGCTCAGAGATCAGATTCTATTAATTAGGACAATATTTAAAGTACTTCATCAACTGGTCCCCATATACTATTTTTGAACCATTTCTTTGAGCTCTTTTTCCAGGCTAGTCAGTTTCTAGGAGGTATATCCTCCATCCATTTCTACTTTCAAATCTTCAGCCATGTTCATTCCATGAAATAAGTCTTCTGGGCTTGTTTATTTTTAAAAAAGGTTTGTTTTGCTTATGCCAATTAAAATTCTATATATCATAAAAGTCTAAATAAAACTCATCTCTTTCCCATAATCTTTCTTGACACCTGCTGTTTATACCATAACATCTAATGATGTTATGTCTACATGTGCCATAATTGCTTCCACTTGAATTTCATTTATACATCTTGTCTCCTCAAATAGAAGGATGTTCTTCTGAGACATAGCTTTGGTTTTCTCTTTCTTTATGACTTCTCCTAATGCCTACCACAGAGCTGACTGGACTGAAGAGGTGTGCTAAGAATACCAATTAAACTGAATTTTCTGGAAAGCATTTTCAAATTGGGAGGAAGAATATGAACAGAATGAATATTCTATCTGCCATGGTTGATATTTATTTTTTGGTACCTAAAGTAATCCCCACAAAATGCTGCTGGCTGTTTATTATTCACCTTTACTTTTAGAGGTGAACACACAGATGCTCATGAAAGTTCAGTCATTAGCTCACTGTCACACAGCTAGTATGTGACAAAGCTGGAATTTGAAACTACATCCACTTAAGATCAAAGCTTTAGTTCTCTCTCTTCACTCAGTGTTTTACAATGGTGACAATCTTTAAAACGGAATAATATTAAATGTTAGTATGCATTCTTAGCAGGAAATTTGATTAAAAATTAGTTTTGCCTATAAAATGATATTACCATTTTTCTTTTAAAATAAAAATTAAAATTGCATATGGGAGAGCTTCTCTTTATCAAATAAAATATGGAAACATAAGAAGAGTTGTTAGGAAAATGAAGTTAGTAGTTAGAGAAAATTGGGTCAGCACTGTAGCCTAGTAGTTACGAGAGCTGAATCCCTCACGGCCAAAATGTAGTTTGAATCCTAGCCCTGGTGGCTTGAAAAACACGTGTGTATGTGTGTGTGTGTGTGTGTGTGTGTGTGCGCGCACACACATGCGCACGTGTGCCTAAAATCCAAACAGGATGAGAAAATGGAGAAAAAGGGATTGTGGCATGATTGTGCCCATTGGAGGGTACTTTCTCTCTCTCTCTCTCTCTCTCTCTCTCCCCCTCCCTCCCTCCCCCTCTCCTCTTCTCTGCAAACAATTAAACAACAATTTGTATCCTCTGGCAATTAAAAAAAACAAATAAAACCTTGCACAGCTTAGTTAACTAACAAGGAAATTCTTAGTTTAAACAGATTTCAGGCTTCTAAACTTCTTAGAGAGTCAGCAAGACTATCAAGGTATATTGTCTTTCTTTTTCTTTTCAAGTTTTTTTATTTATTGCTTACCTGAGAGAGAGAGAAATATCCCCAAGAATCCCCATGTTGCAATCCACCATCAGCCTTAGCCAGCCAGGATCACAGTGCCCTGTGCCCAGCATGTACAGGGAGACCTTGGGATCCTCTCACATGGCCTTGGCATTGTGGAGCCCTCTGTCACTGCTGGGCCACTGTGGTGGCCAAGGTGTATTTTCTACTGTCTGGGGGAAAAGTTCTATAAAAGATTCAGATTTTCTTTCTTTCCTTCCTCCTTTCTTTCCTTCTTTCTTTCCTTCTTTTCTTTTCTTTTCTCTTCTTTTCTTTCTTTTCTTTCTCTTCTTTCTTTCTCTTCTTTCTTTCCTTCCTTTCTTTCTTGTTTAACTTTAGAAGACAACCTAAGATAGTGTGTTTTTAGTTTCTAATACTTTCCAAAACAAAGTCTTGGAAGTAGATCAAGAAGGTAAAGTAAAAAAAAAAAAAGAAAATGTGTTAAATCCTAGTTCCTTGGGGCCAGCAGTTAGTGTAATGGCTATATCGCTGAACTCCCATATAGCCGACTGCGGTTCGAGTCCTGGACCCGGTGGCTTAAACTCACACAGGGCACATGTGCATGTGTGCCCAAGTTCCTGAGAAGAGAATGGAGGAGAAGGGATTGCGGCATGGCCACCCTCCCAAGGGGTGATTTCTCACTTTCTGTCTCTCTGTCTCTCTCTGTCTTTCTGGCGAGTGCACGCGCCCTACAGCAAAAAAAAAAAAAAAAAAAAAAAAACCTCTCTCCCCCCCCAAAAAAAAATCCTAGTTCCTTTTTCTTCCTCTAAACCTCCACCACATTACCATGTTCCCTGTTCCTATGTCCACACCTACCCTGGAAACACAGTATTTATCTTTATTTTCTGTTGAGCCTTTTCTCTCTCTTCTATTTCTTTCTCTTTTTTAATAATTATTTATTTAATTGCATTTATTCATTCACTTATTTTAATTTGACCACAGAGAGATACACAGAGAGAGGGAAAGTGAGAAAGCAAGCCACCAGGTCTGGTATTCAAACTGCAGTCGACCATGTGGGAGTGTCCAGCGCCTTAACCACCACACCACCTGCTGGTCCCTTCTCTTCTATTTCTCACTGAGTAACACACACCTGTGCTGTGTAGCAGGGTGCCAGGGAAAGGTAGACTGCATCTCCAGAGGAATGGCAGCCAGAAAGGAAGATCCAGCCTGTCTCACAGCAGGATGACTCCCCCTGAGAAACTTTCAAGGTCCTTTTGTGATATGACTACAGAAAAAATACATTTTATTGACATCTTTGTCTCCAGTTATTTGCACGGTTTCTCCTGCCTACAAGATCTAGAAACTCACTTGCTAAGTCATAACCATGTAGTCCTCTAGCTGACAGCTGTCATTCCTAAGCTGGAAAATAAGAGGAAGGGGAAGGATGAAGGGGAGGCAAGGGGCTTTCTGAGGAGGCTGAAGCTTCCCTTACATAGAAAAACCATTTCCCTTTCTTCTAACCCCGGGCTTGTTTTAATTTCAAGCTATTAATTTTGAAAGAGCTAATCAGTTGTCACAGGCATACACACACTCCCAGGACTGCAAAAATACCTGCCCCTTTCCAGTCAACCCCAAAGTGATAGTGACTTATATGTGGAATGTGCACTTAGTCTGAAAAACCCAAGCCCTTTCTGTGAGATAGTTTGTGGAGATTATTCAGTAGAGCTTTCTAATTCATACTAATGGCTGGGAGGCCCACAAGTGTTCTAACAGCTTCACGACTGAGCAGGACAGTGAACACATTTTTTTAAAGCACAGACTTTAGGAAGAGATTCCACAAAGCTTATTTTACCCATTTATTTGGACAAGTATCATTTTGTTTGGGTGTTTATCATTCACAATGGGGTGCTATTGGAAATGTCCTGTGCCCCTAAGTTGAAGTAAGGTTTACGTAGCATGAGCACTCATAGCTGCTCTGATACTGGGAAGCAGGATGGATGTCTGCATTTAAATGAGAATTATTTGGTTTGGCTTAGTGAAGCAAGAATTAACTGTTAGCTATAGCACTTAACCCACTACTGTGAAGTATCTATCTTTATTAAAGAACTCTAATACATTCTTGGCAAGTCACAGCAACCTAGACATTTGAGGGAATTGGGAAGAAAGACCATTGATTCTAATTGAAATGACAGCAGGAACTGAGCATAATGCAATAATCTGCATTGAAATGTGACCACTATCTCAATTAGGCCTCGTCTTCTACTGAAATGGCCAACCAGATTTTCATTGACCTTGCAAGAGTCTTGACCACCTTAAATTCCACTCTGGAGATTCCATTTCCATTATGGGGTCCTCTCTCAAGGGAAAACACAACTTCAGCATTATTAAGTGCCAAACCCAGTGGAGCAACCCCTTGGAGTTCTGCCATCCAAGTCAACTGTAGTGTTGACCCAACTGAGATTATGAAATATCTTGGGAACACTATAATCCCAGGGGACATGGTTGCAAAAAGATCTGTTTACCCTTACTTAATTTTAACTCATCTTTCCAGAAAGCCTTTCTCAGACTACAGTGTATTCAGTACCATAACTGAAATACACTCATCATAAAAATGAGTTGATTTTATTAGGGCCGTTATAATATCAGAGATAGAGAAAGAGCATAGGAAACTGGAGAAGTAACTGATACTAGTTTTTCAAATAGAAAATTTATTTTATATGCTATATCACAGTATCCCTATTTTATTTTAGTGCCTAACTCACAAAGATATTAATATACTTTATTTAAAAATGCCATTTATTATTTATGTATCTCAGGTTCTAAATTTTATAAATTTTAAAATATGCTTTTTCTCAATAATAAGAGAAAAAAATCTTTTTTTTTCTCAATAACAAATGCCAGAAATTCATTCTGATAGAATTATTTTTTGGTTTCTTTCTATAGATCCTTGTTATTCTTTGCTAACCTAATATTTTAAGAGGTAAAGCAATTTTATAGTGCTAGAATTGAAAGGAACATGAGCATCTCTAGGTCACATTCTCTTCAAGGAATTTGTTTCCTACCCAGAATTCAAGATTTAGAAATCAGAAGAAGACTAAATGAACTCAAAGAGTTGCATGTCACTGAGAGAGCCATTTGATAAAGTGGATCAAGAGGTTGGAGAGTGGCCCATAGTGAAGCACAGTGCTCTGCGAAGCTGGCTCTCATGGGAAAGTTCTGGGTTCTTTCTCTCTCTCCCTCTCTCTCGCTCATGGAAGAAATAAATAGACTTTGGGGGTCAGACGATACAGAGGTCAAATGTGACACTCTGTGAGACTGAATCACATGGATCACATGGGAGGGTTCAGGTCTGAAAGCCTCCTTGAGTATGCTGGGCACACAAATGCCCCTGATCCAGGACTGACTGAGATTCAGGATGATTGTGACACCAGGACCCTGTTCAGGGCACGATCTCTCGGTCTGTCTGTCTTTCTCACTCATGGAAGATTTAAGTGAATGAGTCAACTTTGAAAATAAATAAATAAACGAATCTGTTCATTTGTTTTATTTTTAGAGAGAAGTTTTTGTGTTTTATTTGTTTGTTTGTTTTTGCCATAAGGTATGTACACTTGCCAGAGATACAAAGAGACAGAAAATGAGAAATCACCACCACCCCCCGGGTGGTGGGGGGGAATGGCCACACCACAATCTCTTCTCTATTCTCTTCTCAGGATTTTGGACACACATACACACACGTACCCATAATGAGTTTTCTAAGTCTCTGGGTCTGGGACTTGAACCATAGCCGACTATGTGGGAGTCTAGCACATAACCATTATACCATCTGCTGGTCCTAATAGATGAACTTTAAAACAAACAAAGAAAAAAGGTAAATCAGACCTCAGATCCAGTACGTGCTCATGACTGTTAGGACAGTTATATAATATATTGAGCAATTATTTGGTGAAGATGTGTCTGGGGAACATACAGGCACCTTGGGAAGTGATACCAAGACTTCAGTCGCCCTCAGTCAATTCTGACAAACCCCCGTATGTGTCGTTAGGGAAGTGAGCATGTTCCTTAAAGATGCCCCGTAGTTCTGGCCCAGCGTTTCTCTGTTCCTGTTATCACAGCCATATTCCAGCTGAGGTAACGCTATGTAAATATACCTGTTACCTATCAAAATGAATGTCACAGTACATTTCCTCCACAGGGGACAGCTTCTGCAGATAAATGAGGCACCTACATCTGGATAGTCACCTACTCTAAAAATCCCCTGGGTTGTTACAAATGCTCCAAATTTATAGTCGCTGCTTTTAGGGTGTTTGAGTGTATGGGAGGCTGTCAATCAAAAAATGGAGCTTAACATTAGCTTAACATGTAAATGTTAAGTAATGTGACTTTTGATATTAAAATACAATTCCTTTTCTTTCTCTGCAGTAAGCTCAGAAATGGAGTGGAACAAGTTAATTAAAATACTGGTGGCTTAATACTTTCTAGTCACTGATAGTTTCCAATCAGCACTTCTCTGGAGCATTCTTTGTCATTGTGAAGCTAATCTGAAGTCAATAGAAAGACTCTTTAAAAAGAAAAAAAAATAACTCTACGTTCTTTCTGCAGTCTTTTTAAAGATGAAGGTAACAGTTTTGTAGACTGTTCATGAATGCTTTCTCCCCTCTCTGCTTCCATAAGGAGAAATGTCACATTTTATAAGCACATGCCTAGAAAATAGCTTTATCAGCAGGGATCAGCTTGTCTTTACCTTGCATATCTATGAACTGTCTACCTACCAGCAATCAGCTGACTCCTGAGGAATAAATAACACTCTTTAAAAAAAAAGTTTATGTTTGATCCTTGATATCCTAGAAATAGAAATATGCAGGAAGAGATTTATTTATATGTCAGCTTCTTTGTTCTCTGTGGAATTAGTTGAAAAATTATTTAAAAACTAACAGATTTCGGGACCAGCAGTTAGCGTAATGGCTATGTCGCTGGACTCCCACATAGTCGACGGCGGTTCGCATCCCGAACCCAGTGGCTGAAAACACGCCGGGTGCGTGTGCATGCGTGCCCAAGATCCCAAGAGGAGAATGGAGGAGAAGGGATTGTGGCATGGCCATCCCCCCTAGGGGGTGATTTCTCACTTTTTATCTCTCTGTCTGTCTCTGTCTGGTGAGCACACACACCCTATAGCAAAAACCTCTCTTAAAAAAACAAACAAACAACAACAAAAAAAAATTAACAGATTTCTTTGTACAAGTAGAATGTAATCATGGAATGTTCCTCTCCCAGAAGTGGCAAACTGGTCACTCAGTCACATCTCCACTGTAGATCTGCTTGTTGGTTCTACATATTTTTGGTTAATTGAATTTGATTTGGATCCATTTATACAAACTGGAAATTTCACATAGAAATATGGATGAGGAGCCAGCCAGTGGCATGGTAGCTAAGGTGGCTGGATCTCACATGGCTTACTGTGTGGTTCAATTTCTGGACCTAGTAGCTTGTAAAACATACCGGGTGTGTGTGTGTGTATCTGCTTCCCAAATCCCAGGAGGAGAACGGAGAAGGGATTACGGCATGCTCATCCCTCTAGGAGGGTGATTTCTTATTTTTTTTCTCTCTCTCTCTCTCCTTGTGATGAGCGCATGAAAAAAAGAGTCTGCCAGTATTGAGTTTCTATTATCTCCAGATAAAGTGGCACCTACTATTTTTAGATAAAACTCAAGGCCCCCCAGTACCTCCTTTAGATGGGGGGACGATCCCCTTATATCGAACATAATCTTTTGGTCACGCTCTTTGAAGATAGGCCCTGCAATTTGCTGTAGTCCTTTTCTCATCCCCACTCTACCCCTTTACAAATCACAAAATCAAATCCTCTTGTAGGCTTATGAAAGACATTTGATTTTGTGTTCCTTGCTTTTGAGAAAGAAGTGTTTGAGGACCAGACATGGTGGCACAGCAGTAATGCAATACTCCCTAATGCTGAGACCATATGGGAAGGTCCCAGGCTCACCTGCCGAGGTCACCCTGTGCATGCTGGCCATGCCTGTGTGCCCATGATCCTGGCTGACTGGGGCTGGAGACTGGATCATAGTGTGAAGATCCCGTTAGGGTTTCCTCCCTTTCTCTGAGTCTCTGTCTCTGTCTCCCTCTCTCATAGAGGAAATTAAGTTTAAAAAACCCACTTTATAATATCATAATCTTTATTAGTAATAACAAGAAGGAAACTATGATAAATGCTCTGTTGAGTTCCTTGAGAAATTTTCCTTCCCAAGAAAATAAGCCATCATTCACTGAGCACCTAGCCGTGCCAGGCACTTTTCTTACTCTTTTTCGTGTGATCATCATAACAACTCCTTCAAGTAGATATTCTACAAACAGGGGATATACAGCTCCAAGAGTCTGAACAGCTGGTCTAAGCTCACACAGTGCCTAAATGGTGGAGCTACTGCATTTCGAGGCCTGCCTGGATCCAAAGTCCAACTCTTCCACTAATCTCCCAAAGACTTCAGGTGACTCTATGTAAAATGTTATTCCTCTTAGCACATCCTTGTCAAAAGTAAGGAGTTGAGTAGAGGTTGAGGAGGGTTAAGGGGAAAAGGGAATTTTCATTTTTTCCCTCAATTGCTACATCATCATCTCCTTCTTAATACTACAATAAAAGTACCTGTGTTGGGTTTTTTGTTTTTTTTTTTTTTTTTTTTTTTTTTGAAGATGTTTTTGCTATAGGGCGCATGCGCTCGCCAGACAGAGACAGAGAGACAGAAAGCGAGAAATCACCCCCCAGGGGGGATGGCCACCCCGCAATCCCTTCTCCTCCATTCTCCTCTCAGGATCTTGGGCACGCATGAACACATGCCCCAGCATGAGTTTTAAGCCACTGGGTCCAGGACGCGAACCGCGGTTGACTACATGGGAGTCCAGCAACATAGCCGTTAGGCTAACTGCTGGTCCCCCGTGTTGATTTTTGAGATTACTCAGGACAAGTTGTAAAGCCTGACTTATGCGTGGCTTCTGTAGATACTCGACTAGCACCCACGTGACTTTTTTTCTTTCATTGGCTGTGTATTCTGCCCCTTTAATACTGCACAGCTGTATAGAGCTCAATTTGTAATAAATGTGGTTTAGTGCAAACCATACATACATAATGGTCTTTGATTTCCCCCTAGGCTTTGAAAATCTCTCTTAATTATCTGCCCGTAGGCTCGGAATTTCTTTGCCAAGTCTGTCTTCATTTACTGAAGTGTCTCCAGAGTACTGCTTTTAGAGCCATTTCTTCAGAAGTGGAAACTGGCTCAAGCCCTCATGTTGAAGAAGGTCAACGTGGTACGAACTAACTTAAACTTACTCTGGTAAAGAAGTCCCTCAAGAAGGGGCCCTCTGTGCCCACTCTTCTTAAGAAAAGTTGTAAAATTGGTAGAAAGAGAGGCGAAGAACACTGTATGAACCAGAGATGGGGGAAATAACAATTTAGTTGAGCTGATTACCTGGCAAAGAAAAGAGGCCTTCCTTCTACTCTGTGCACCTCCAAATTTCTACTTGCCCCAAGAACCTTACAGAACCTTCCTGATACCTTCATCAAAAATTCTTTCATCAGGGACCAGCAGTTAGCATAATGGCTATGTCGCTGGACTCCCACATAGTCGACCGCAGTTCGAGTCCCGGATCCAGTCGCTTAAAACTCACGCCAGGCGCCTGTGCGTGCGTGCCCAAGATCCCGAGAGGAGAATGGAGGAGAAGGGATTGCGGCATGGCCATCTCCCCTGGGGGGTGATTTCTCGCTTTCTGTCTCTCTGCCTCTCTTTCGCTGTTTGTCTGGGGAGCGCACGCGCCCCTTTTTGTGTGGGGGAGCGCGCGCCCCTTAAAAAAAAAAAAAAAAAAAAAAAAAAAAACTCTTCAAAAAAAAATTCTTTCAGCAATCAAGTTATTCATTCAAGGTTTCTTTGAACCCATATGTAATATGACACTTTTCCATCTATCTCTGTCCCTTTCCCCTGCTTTAGTCTTACTTTTTCACACTTAGCACTGCCTCATTATATTTTTGTTTCTATATTTTTATTTGTTGTTGTTTATGTCTTTCGCCTATGTATACACTGAAGACAAGGACCTGGCTACATCCCTAGCACTTTGTACATGGAACACAGTAGGAAAGAAAACTTATTGAGTGCCTATGATGTATTTAAGATCTAAAAATGATTAAGACATGAGTCCCACCTTCAAGGCATTCCTAGACTTTTTAGAAAGACAGATATAAGAATAAGTGCAACTCATACCCTGAGAACTTGACTTGTATTTATTACTTTAGCAAAAGTGGTTTAACTGATTACCTGTTGTACTCCAAGGGTGTGATGGTTAATTTTATGTATCACCTTGACTTAGCCATTGAGTGCCCAGATATTTGGCCAAATATCCTTCTAAGTGTGCTTGTATTTGGACACTTAAATTGGTAGACTGCATGAAGCAGGTTGCCGTAATGTGGCTGATCCCCATCTAACCAGCCAAAGCACTGACTAGAACAAAAAGGCTTACCCTTCCAAAAGTAAGAGAGAACTACTACTCCTGCCTGATTTTGAGCTGATCAGTCTTTTCCGACCTTCAGAATCAGACTGAAACACCACTTCCTTTTGGGTCTTTAGCCTGTGGGCTTTCAGATGGGAACTACACTGGATCTACACTTGCCAACTGCAGAACATGGGAATTTTTAAGCCTTCATAATTGTATGAGTCAGTTCCTTATTGCTTTTGCTTCTCTGAACCCTGGCTAATACAGTGCGCCAGTGTGCAAGCTCCTGTTTCTCCAAGAGGCAGATGCCCATGGAATTAGATGGTCAAGAGGTTTTCTGAGGGGCAGCCCCCCAGTGACACAGTGGAAACACACTGCTCTGCAAGGCTGACCCACATGTTTATGTGCCAGGACATTCCTGAACATGGCAAGTGCACACGTGCCTGTGATCTGGGCCACCTGAGACTGGGTGAAAGATGCTGTTGGGAGTGCCCGTCCCTCTGACTCTCTCTTCCTATATAGCTCTGTATCATTCCTGGTAGAAAGAAAGAATTTTTGTTTGTTTGTTTGATTTTTAGAAGAAACGTACTTAGGAGAGAGCCTGTGAGTGTAAAGGATGAAGTAGGAAACAGTAAGAGTAGATAGGGGAAGTTGCAGCCTGTGAGGCAGCTCTGAGACCTAGGAAAGGAGAAAGGGAACGAAGGAAAGGGCACAAGAGTTTCCGACCAAACACAGTTCTGAGGATGTTTTGACCAGCCCCATGGAGAGTCCCTGAGGCAAAGATGTCCATGTGAGGAATCCCCTATTAGGTAGGAATGGCCCAACTCTCTCGCACCTCTGCTGCACCTGTTCTGTGGTTACGGGCAGCCCTAGGCAGTGTGGCCTGGGACTGAACACTATAGAGAAGTCTGCCACCAGCTGTACCACACACAGAGAGTGTGAGCAGAGACCCTCAGAGAGTGCTGAGCAGGGACCCTTCCGAGGCTAGGAGTGGGCTTTCACAAGTTTGGGTAATTATGAAGTCTCTACATGGGAGGGACAATATGTTTTTGAAGTGGTTCAGGGAGCTCCCAGGGATTTAACTTGAACCACATGCTCATACTTAGATTGTGTATTTGCCAAAGTCAATCTTGGGGTTATCTCTGCTCATGGGCTGGGAGCGTGTCAGGCTGAGGAAGGGCACTGGTGGAAATCCAGAGGAAGGATGGGTGTGTGGGCAAGCTGAATTATCCATTGACTCTGCTGAGCCAGGGCCATGGGAATAGCAGGCACCTGCCAACCCAAGTGATAGGAGGAAGACCTGGTAAAGCAATAATGCTCTGATCCAGCTTTGGTACCCACTCTACTGGACAGACCCCTGGTTGAGACTGTGAGGGCCACATCCTGGATAGATTTCAGGAGCGCTGGGAAGAACATGGCAGAGATGAGCTCTCCATGTTGGAGCAGAAAAATCTCTCGATGGTGTGCAGGAAAAGACACTAGGCTACCTGTTCTTTTGGCAAACCGCATTGTGCTTGTTTGGTTCAATGATTATAAATCAAGTCCTTTCTTTGATTTCTCCTTTAGCATCAAAATTCATTAGTAATTCTGAAGATCCGTGTGGGTTGGGCTTCCCCTGTACACATATCCCTTCTGTGATGTTTTTCCCCTACTCTCCAAATGAAGGGAACTGCCACGTAAAGCCTGTCAAAAACAGCCCTGTCAATGAAGTTTGCGAGAATCGTAGTGCTGAAACATTAGCCGGTGCTGTGCAGGAATCTGGAGCTTGCTTACTGTTACATACCGGGAAAGTGAAATTCAGAGGAGTGAGCGAAGGCCCAAGGTCCCCTGGCTGGCTAACAGCAGAAATGGGCTGGGATCCAGCACTGTGGTTCTCAGGCCGGAGGTCTGCCCACCTCAGCAGCCTACTTTCCTTCTCTGATTGTATCCTGCCTTTTAAGTCCTTTAAGTTAAAGACTTACTTGGTTAGCCAAAGACTTTTTATAACCTCACTAAAGCATGATTTTTCTCTTTTCTAGGAAACCACTTTTTTCCCTCTGGCTAAGAGTTTTGTGACCTAACTTAATTTTAGGGAAAAAAAGCATTGCACCGCAAGAGCTCATAAATGCCACAGCCTAAAAATCTGACAATGGCTAAAACCTAACGTAAATCCCATGAAAGAGAAACAGGGTTGAGATTGAAGTTGAGGTCCCCAAATCACCTGGCGTGGTAACTGGTAGAGCCAACATTTGTTTACTGACATGAAAGATTCTGGAAGCTGCGTGTCCAGACTCAGAAACTTCTTTGAACTGGAAGGAACCTTGACAACTATCTATGAGGAAACAGAGCTTGAAAAGGAACAAGTCCTGTGACCATGGTCATGGGGAAGAGTTAGAATTGGAACCCACGCCTTTTGGCTCTTAGTCAGATGATCATCTGTGACAAAATACTTTGAAGAATGCAGAGATAAGGCTCTAATTTAAGACAAACAAGTGACAATTAGGGAGTCATGTCAAAAAGAGTCAGAATACATTCGTCACAATGATCGCTATGGAGCCCTTCTGTGTTCTAAGCATTGTTCTAAGGGCTTTGTGTGGATTGAATACCCCTTCACACTGGGCTATCGGCCTCCAAATCTCAGTGTTTACAACAGAGGTGGTATGTTGTTGTAATGAGTGAGGCTCCACTCCAGTACGGTCTTCAGTACAGGACCCAGGGTGGGTGAGAAGACCCTATTTGAGATGCGTCAATCTTCTGGCATAGGGGAAGGGCACAATGGCCCTGATAAACTCTGCTCAGTCATGGCATATGTCACATCCACTCAAATGCCATTGGCAAGTCATATGGTCAAGCCTGATGTCAGCGAAAGGACCACAGTAAGTCACATGGCAACAGCCAAAGGTAGTGAAGTGGGCTGAATGGTTGTGTCCCTCCAGAATTGGTATGTTGAAATTTCAACCCCTAGTGTGACACTATTAGGAGGTGGGGACTTTGGGAGACCTCATGAATGATTGGTGCTATTGTAAGAAGAGACCCCCAGAGAGATCTCTCACTCTCTGGCTTGTGAGGTCGCAGAGAGAAATCAGCAGTCTGCAGCTCAGAATAGGGCCTTATTAGAAACCTGTTACACTGGTGTAGTGACTCAGACTTCCAGCTTCCAGAAATATGAGTGTGTGTGTGTGTGTGTGTGTGTGTGTGGGTATGTGTGTGTACATAAAGGGCAGCAAAATATTTGAAATAACATTGCAATCTACCACAATGGGACATACTCTACTTCACTTATTAGCTCATTTGATTTTCACAACAAAACCTATGAGGTAGGTAAAAAAAGCAGTCTGCAGCTCAGAATAGGGCCTTATTAGAAACCTGTTACACTGGTGTAGTGACTCAGACTTCCAGCTTCCAGAAATATGAGTGTGTGTGTGTGTGTGTGTGTGTGTGTGTGGGTATGTGTGTGTACATAAAGGGCAGCAAAATATTTGAAATAACATTGCAATCTACCACAATGGGACATACTCTACTTCACTTATTAGCTCATTTGATTTTCACAACAAAACCTATGAGGTAGGTAAAAAACATCACCTGATGTTCAAAGTTTATACAACAAATAAGAGCCGGAGCTGGTATTTGAACCCAAGAGGTCTGTCTCAAAAGCCACCCTTAATCAGCTGTTCATGCTGCTTCTCATGATGTGCTGCCTTTCATGCCTTTCAGTCCTCTGACAGACACAGTTCCTCTTTCTCCTACTCCCTCCCCCAACCAGTAAAGTCAGCCTAATGCCAAATCTTTAGCTGTCTGTTATTTTTAACCTACATTGCCACATTCATTTTTTTTTATTCAGAAATCATATATCGAGCATCTATGGGCATGATGTGACACAAAGCAGCAGGCAGAGAATGAGAACAAGAATAAATCAGAGAGAGGGGTGGGCCCTGCTCCCTCAAACCTAGTAAGGGCATGTAATAACTAAAATGTGTGGACTCGAATGACAGATGAAGCCAAGAGGAAGCTACAGTTAGGTTGCCAATGTGGTGGTAAAACACAGCGCTCTGTAAGGCTGGCCCACATGGGAAGGTTCTGAGTTTGCAGCTGGAGACCTCCCTGAGTACAACAGGGTGCATGCCCATGATGCAGGGCTGGGTGAGACTGGGATGGATTACCACGTCAAGACTGTCTTACAGGGTGTTGCCCTTCTCTCTCTTTCTCTCTCTCTCTCTGTCTTTCCTGCTCATGGAAGAAATAAATAAATTTGTAAAAATTGCTTTGGGTGGACCATAGGAGTAGGAGAATTTTTCTGACAAAGGAGCTGTGGGAAAGTATGGGAAATGAGGGGTTTAGTTTACTCTTTGAGGGATAGGTGGAGTATGAAGATGGGCAGGTGGAGAGGAAGGAAAGAAATGCATGAAGACGGGGCCTGAAGACCAGGGTGGGCGGGTTCAGCATTTCCAGGTCATACATTCAGGAGGGGCCTCAGAAGAGTTTTTGCACAGCATCAGTAATGCAGACACTGGCAAAGGGACAGAATCCTTTGCCACCCCATTTGAAATTGGTATTTTGGGGCAGTCCCATAGCTTCATGATTAAGAGAGTCAGATACCACATGGCTGACCATGGTTCAAAAACTGGTCCCAGCAGCTTGAAACACATGCCAGGTGCATGTGCATTTGCACCCCACATCCTGACAGGACAGAAAATGGAAAAGGAACTGCTGTATCACCGTGCCCCACTGCTGGGTACTTTCTCCCTCCATCTCTCCCTCTGTCACCTTGCTTTCTCTGGTGAGCACACACATTCTCTGGCAATGAAAAAATTTAAAAAATAAAATAAACTGATGGGACCAGCAGGTGGCATGGTGGCTAAGGCACTGGACTCCCACATGGCCAACTGCGGCTCGAGTGTTAGACCAGTGGCTTTAAAAACATGCCAAGTGCATGTGTGTGCATGCCCAAAATTCCAAGAGGAGAATGGAGAAGAAAGGATTACAGCATGGCTATATCACCTGGGGAGGGGGTGGTTTCTCACATTCCCTCTCTCTTTCTCTAACTCTCTCGGGTGAGTGTATGCACCTATGGAAAAAAAAAAAAGCTAAAATAATAATAAACTGGAGTCTGCATTCTGCCGAGTGTGTACAGCGGGCATGAGCACCAAGCTGAGTCACACATTTATGAGGAACAGTCCCTGATTGCCAGACCACAGACAGTGCAGGTCATGGAAAGGTTTCTTCAGGGAACATGAGCTGAGCTTTGGAGGTTCATCGGGCAGTATTCTGGGAGACATGTGAACCTGAGTGGACAGAGCTTTGAGTGAAGGACAGGACATCCAGAAAGCAGTTCCTACAGATGTCCCATGAGTGGAAAAGCATTCCTGAGCCAGGGTAGTCAGAGTGAATGCAAGAGCTGGACAAAGAGTAAAGATCCCGAAGAGACAGCATGGCAGGAAAGGAATTCCCGATGACTATGAATGGGAGATCAAGGGAGAAGAGAAAAGCGAAGTGCCTGCAATTTGCAGCCCATCTCTCATAAGGACAAGGTGGTTTAGCCCAGGCTAGCGCAGGGTGAGCTTTGGCATCAGATGATTCTGGCTTCAAAGTCTAGTGTGACTTTTATCAGCTGTGAAGCTTTGGGCAGATTAACTTCTCTAAGCTTCAGTGACCCTATCTGAAAAGGTGAAAAATAACTGCAGGATTCAACAATGATTAATAAGTATTATGCACCAAACACACGCTAGGCTCTCAGTAACTTTACTGTGATTGTTATGGTTACATGGAAGATGCACTGGCCTGGGGCATGCGTTTGGTGTAACTGCAGAGCATCCAGAGAGAGGGTGATTCACAAAGACAGGAACCTTCGCCGAGCCCCTCTATCAGTTAAAAATAACACTATCTTATGGTAGGACAGCCAAAGAGGATGGACAGTCAGAAAGATGGAGCCTGAGGCAAGCAGGTGGCATAATGGTTAAAGTGCTGGATTCCCACATGGTTGGCCATGGTTCAAGTCCCATATTTAGCAGCTTGAAACTCAGGCTAGGCACTGCAATTTGAGTCCCAGACCTGGCGGCTTGAAATTCATACTGGGCACATGTGTGTGTGTGCCCCAAATCCTGAGAGAAGAATGGAGGAGAAGGGATTGCAGTACGCCATCCTCCTGGGGAGGGGATGATTTCTTACTCTGATGATTCTATGTACCCTGTGGCAAAACTTAAAAACTACAAAAGGAACTCTACCTCCCCCTTGCCTACTCATTATGGCTAGCTGGGATTCTCCTGCTGTGCTCCTGAAGGAATGAATTCAATCTGAAGGGAACCAACCACCTTGTTCTTCTGGGCAGTTTGTTCTTACGGACTGGAAACTTCTCTGCCTCCACTCAGATATGAGTCTTTAGCCTAGTCACAATCATAGACAGCTTTTTGGGCTCTGGAATGTCAGTCACTGTCCTATGTTTGCTGGTCATTTTGTCCAAGCTCCCTGGGGCTGGGAGTTAATGTGATTGAAACACGCTAAGCCATGGGTCAAGATCCAGGTTCAGTTGAACCTCTGTCGCTTACAACCTACCTGATTTGGGGAGAGTCCCTTGGCCTTTTTGAACTTCCTTCTCTGGCTCTTTTGCAAATCAGAAATACTGACCCCAGGCGCAGACCCAAAGACAAGGACATGAAGGGAGCCTACGGAATCACTATGTAACTAGGAGCTGTCCTCTGTGACACTGCCCTGTCCTAACAGGGCCCAAATGGAGCAGTGAGAAAGAGCTGGGCTTTTGGCCCCTAAAAGTCAAGGGAGTCAGAGACACAGAAAGCTCCCAAGGGGACTATCTCGCCCGATCCTTTAATTAGACTACCTCCAACCTCTATAAAACCTATTTTAATTCTTTTGTTCCTCGAGTGCAGTCAGGTTGTGTCATTTTTCACTCAAGAAAGTGCCCCTTTCACAAAAAGAGCTCTGCCCCTTTTATTTCTATGTTAATTTTAGCACTACCTGTGTGCATTACAGGTTTTTGATCCAAAACAAGCCCTGCTTAGCATAGAATGAAGGAGGCAGCTCTCTGACTCATTCAACAGTTTCATATTAAGCGTGTTAATAGCTTTGCCATTTTTCAGTGAACAGATTCAAGCAACAAAGACGATTATAGTGTTCTTTTCTAATAATTTTCTGGATGTGGAGCTGACAAATCGGCTTTCAAAAATTCATGGCACAAAAATGGCGTTTGCCGGCTAGTATTGGGAAGAATTGGCTATTATCAGAAGAAAGCATGATGCAAATTGTTCTGTGTATACATGAGGGAAGCTTGACTTTGCTTCTTATTCTAAGTCAATCCCTTTAAAATATTAACTCATCCTGCTGAGCGACGACCTGCCTTTTTATTAACACTCACTTCTCACTCAGGCTGCCTCCCAAGCTGGCACGTTCTTGTCTTTTCTTTTCTTTTCTTTTAATGTACGATCTGGCCTGTCTACGGAGACACCAAAATGCCAGAGCAGTCAAGCGAATAATCGGCATTTACCGTGGTCTCTGCCACGTTTTCCAACCAGAAGGACAGCAGAGTTGAAAGAGTGGGGGTCTCTTTGCATGTGGCTTTGTGCAGCAGGCCCGCCAAGCATTCCTACTCCAGCTCTTAAACCTGTGCCAGACTGTTAATGTCTTAATGCTTATTCAAGTGTCAGGGAGTGCTGGCAGATGTCAGAGAGAATGGGAGGCTGTCAATAAGGAAATTACTTACATTCACAGGGTGATTGCGGCAGTCTGTCAGGTAGCGTTTGAGAGGATGTCAAGCTGAAAAGACGGAAGCAGAGGGAAAAAAGAAGGTGGCAGCAAACAGCATTAGGGGGAGGGTCCTTTTTAAAAATTTGTTTTGAGTCTTTTTTTTTTTTTTTTTAGTTTTCCTTTCATTTGTAGAGCAAAACTCCAGACACAACAATCACAGGTCAAGAAATAAACAAGATAAACAAGAAGGTGTTGTTCATTTTTGGAGACCTTAAACGTAAGAACGGGGTGACCAGGGGCCTTTTGTTTCTTGACACTGGACAAATGATTCATGTTCTTTTCTGAGAGAGCAGTGAGAGTTAATTTCCTGGTCATCCAGAAACATGTGGTTTTCCATACGCGATCTGAGTATTTCACTCAGCAACTACTTACTAACTCACTGCTATGTGTGACAAATGACACAGAGACTAAATGTAAAACACATTCTTTAACTTTTAGGGAAGAAAAGGCATCCTCTTAGCTGTGCAGTTGTAAGATTAAGAATTCGCATGAAGGTCCAGCCTGGTGGCACGGTCAGTAAACAACTGAACTGCAGTGCTAGAAGCTATGTACTACAGGTTTGATCCCTGGTCCTTCTGCAAACATACCAGGCACACGTCCAAGATCCTGACAAGCTGGAGGGCTGAGCAAAAGGGGTTCACAGTGTGATGAGACTCTACCGAGGGATCTTTTCTTTCTGTCTCTCTAGTGCATGCACACATGTTTTCTATCTTGAGTAAAAATAAAAATTAAAAATTAAAAAAAAGAAAGATTTTGGAGCTAGGTCTGTGGCTTAGTGGTTAAGGCGGCTGGATCCCACATGGGCTACTACACAGTTGAGGCCCAGACTCAGTGACTTGAGAAACACACTAGGAAGTGTGCATGTGTGTGCCCAAAATCCTGCAAGGAGGGAAAATGGAGGAGAAGCGATTCTGATGTAACTGTTCCCCTAGGGGGTACTCCCATGAGGGTTGTTTCCTCCTCTCCCTCCTTCTCTAGCAAGTACAAAAACCCTCTAGTAAGAAACCAAAAATTTTTTAAAAAGGAGAAAGAAAAGAAGAAAAACAAGAAAGAAAAGAAAGGAAGAAGAGAGAAAGGAAGGAGGGAAGGAAAGCAGGAAGGAAGGAAGAACTTGAGTGAAGTAGAATCTTACCAAATAACTATAACAGCACCGGCCCGTCTCTGCCCGTGTGAGGAGAAGACTTGAAGAATGAGCTTCCGGAGTAAAGCTTGGAGGCCATCTAACTCTGAAAAGCCTCTCTTCATTCCAGGTTTGCCAAGGCGATTGTATCTATTGCCTCCATATGCTGCAATCTCTGTTCCTGTCCCATCTGATCACTAGTCTTTGTACTCTCTACCCCAGTGTATGTATGTGGGTTTAGAAGAAGAGGGGGCACCAACACCGCTGTCATTAGTCAGTCACTGGTGCAGTGTTCGAGTTACAAGGCCAAAACGCCCACGTTGTTATAAGACTTACCTCAACGATGAAAGATCAGGCCCCTTAGAATTGCCCTGGAAACACAAGATACCTCCAGTGCTTATTCCTAATGATGAGAGAAACACTTTTGCATTTAGAGGGAACTCTGTGATTCCATTCGTGGTTAACGGTCGGCTTTCGGGGCTGTCTGTATTAATCTCCCGTATTTCCTGCTGTAACCTATTGCCCGTTCATATTTTAGAATTCCTCCCAGAAGGGATAACGGAGAGGAAGGTAGGTACATTTGTTAGTTAATCAAAGAAAGCAAATATTTTACTGACAGATCCAAGGCTAACAGTACCTAAGAGTACAGGAATTGGGGACAGGACTTTTTTGAAGTACCCCAGTACACTAGACTTCCCAGAGCTGCTGCGGCAATGGGACACAGCTGGTGGGGTTAAATGGGGAGCAGGAGCTGAAGGAGAGACTTCACCTCCCTCATCAGATCCTCTGGCCTCCATGGTTCCTCCCGCCTCCCCCAGATGAAAAGGTGAGCAGTTTGGATTCAGAGTAGGAATGCCCTGACACCCAGAGCAGCACAGCCTGGCCACCAGCACCCTCCTACCTGCTGGCCTGTCTGTGTACACCAGGGTTTCCAGGTGTCTACCTCGATCTGGTTTAACACTAGACATGAGTGAGGCTCCGGGCCTTTTGAAGTGTCCTCTGAACCTTTGAAGTGCTCTTCCCAAGGGGGAATAAGCACATTTCTGTTGGAAAAATGTGGCAGGACTTAACTCATCCCCATGGGGATTCTTGCAGAGACACTTCACGTATCAGGAGAGAGTAAATAAATTTCTATGCAGACGTAACTCACAAAGGTTTTCTTCTTTTTCTTGCTAAGCTGCAACAGAGAGCCATCGGATTGGAAACTCTGTGATCCACATATTGGCTTTGAAATGTCTTTGGTCCTTAGAGCTTTAGGTTCCTCAACCCCCGCCCACTGCCCAAGTACAGTCAGCCTAACCCTTTCTCATATATGCTACAATATAAAGCTCCGGGTGAAACACAGAGCACGTAAATCTATCAATCCAGGATTAATAGTAAGAAAAATACTTAAAGACACAGGAGAACATGCTAGACAGAGTCAATATCAGGACACAATCTCGGGAAATCAGAGAAACATTAACAAAGCAATAAATTTCCCATCTGCATTTATCTTCCCACTTGGTTATTTACAATAGAGCGATCATTTGAATGAATAACCTTTTTTTTTTTATTTTTTAAATTGCCAAAGGGCTTATGAATTTGTCAGAGAGAGAGGGAAAATGAGAAAGCATTTCCCCCTTGGGCATAGTCATGTCACAATCCCTTCTCTCCTTCCTTTTAGAATTTTGGGAATGTATGCACAGGCACCTGGTGTGTTTCCCAAGCCACTGGGTCTTAGTTTCCAACCACACAGTTGGTCAAACAAAATCTTTGCACCCTAACCACCAGGCCACAGCTGGCTCAGAATAACTACTTTTTAAAAAATTAAAACCCATTGGAATTACTCTACTTAAAAAAAAATTATTTCTTGGTACTTTCAATTTTCTTCTCTCTCCTATCCTTTCTAATGTTGTGATTGCTATTATTTTAAATCCTTATTCTTTTTCCTCTTTTCTAACTGGAGACTAGTCAAGGAACAATAAGAAAAAAAATAATAGCAAAGCCCGTGACAATCATGTATTAAGTACTTACTAAGTGCCAGGATAACCTCTTTGCATTTATTGCATCACTAAGACTTTAGGATAATCCCTTGCTTCTTTTTAATGGGCCAGAATTGAGGTTTGGAAATATTAAATAACACAAAGACCCTAGATTAGTAATTCCAGTTTAAAGATCATTTCCTTAGGAACCCCCTCCCTCATCTAGGCCATCTACCTCTTTAAATGCTCTTATAACTTTTTGTTTGTTTGTTTAAATCACTGGGTGTGTGAGCTCACTGGGAACAGAGAGAGAGAGAGAGAGAGCCCCACCTGGGGGACAGTAGTATCACAATCCCTTTTCCATCTCTCAGTCTTTTGGGGATTTGGGGCAAGCATACATCCATGCTTGTGGTTTTTTAAACCGCTGGGTCCTGGACTCAAACCGTGCAGTTGGCCATGTGGGATCCAGCCACTTTAACCACCATGCCACCAGCTGGCTTGTTATGACTTATAGTATGATATCTTGTATCTTTCTTTCATAGTTCTTATCGTTTGCAACTTTGCATTTATCTATTTAGTTATTTAAGTATATCTCCTCTATAGACAAGTTCTGGAATAGGAGAAATTATGTCTATTTTTGCTGTTACTGAACGTGCTCCATAGAATGAGTATAGTACATATTGAATGCATGAATAAGGGAATGACTTAATGAATAAACACCTTTTGGTCTACCTCTAGAATATAGGGTTGGAGTATAGGCAGCAAAACTGCTTCATAAATTAAATCCTAGGTAAGGGACTATGCAAAGTGCTATCGTATCCTTTATCTGAAATACTTGGGACCAGTGGTATTTCAGATTTGGGATTTTTATTATTTTGGATTTGGGGACATTTGCATATATACCAATAGGATATCTTGGCACTTATAGGAGGATTCTAAAGGTGTTCATCTAAAAGAAGTGGAACCAAGTCTTTTCAGTCTCAAAACATCCAACCTGTGTCCCTTTTGAGATTTTTACTAACCTATCAACCTACAAGTTCAGAAAGGGAATATTAGTGGGAATATTAAAGGGAATATTAGGGGAATATTAGTGGGAATATTAAAGGGAATATTAGGTATTCTTATAATATATTACAAATATTCCCTAAAAATTTTCTAATACTCTCCCATTGGGCCCATATCCTCTATGATCTTCATAAATAATTGTGGAATGAGGCCTGGCCCCACAGCCTGGTGGTTTATGGCGCTGGATACATATGGCCAACTGTGGTTTGAATCCTGGCCCCAGTAGCTTGAAATATATGCCAAGCATATATGTGTGAATTCCCCAAATTCCAACAGGATGGAGAAAATAGAGGAGAAGGGATTGTCATGTGACCACACCCCAGTGGGGTTTGCTCTCCTCCCCTTTCTCTGGTGAGCATACATGTTCTCTAGAAATTTTTTTTAAAAAAGAAGCAAATTGAGACAGAGACCAGGGGCCTAGGCAGAGTCACCCGGGCCCAGTGCTCATCAGAACTCTGCCATCTATTAGCCACTTCTTGTCTTGTTTCCTTGTTTCCTCAGCTAGATGATGAAGGTGATGTTAATTAGACTGTTGTGTCGTTTACATGAGATAAAGTCTAAGACCCTGATGAGAAATGCCTAGTGAAAGTTTCTGTAGAGCACTCCCTCCACCCCAGTGTGTATTGTTTTTTGTAACTGTCCTAACCAGAATTTATTAATGCTCTGCTATCCTTTTGTGTCTTCTCTGATCATGTCTTCAGTGTTTTTCCAGCCTTCCCATGATGAGGGTCATCAGGTAGCTCTTTTTCACATTTTTCGTAAGCTTTCAAGGATCAAGTGACAGAGATAAAGCAGTGAAAATGGAGACATCTGGGGGACCAGCAGATAGCATAATGGTTTCGTTGTTGGATTCCCATGTTGTCAGCCATGGTTTGAGTCTTTGATCTGGTGGCTTAAAACTAACACTCAATGTGCATGTGTGTGTGTGTGTGTGTGTGTGGGTGTGGGTGTGTGTGTGTGTGTGCATGCCCAAAATCCCAAAAGAAGAATGAAGGAGAAGGGATTGTGGTGTGGCCATCCCCCCTAGGGATGATTACTTGCTTTCTGTCTCTCTGTCTCTCTCTCTCTCTGGCAAGTGCATGCACCCTGTAACAAAAATCTCTGGGGCGGGGGGGAGACATGTCATCAAAACATATGAATAGAAATTTGCCTTCACTTCCGCTTCTGACCGACTACTTGATTTTGAGCAAATTATTTGGTCTAAGTCTATAAACATGGACTAATTTTCCATGAAGCGTATTCTCGAATTTTTCTTCATCTGCTCCATCTACATGTATGTCATTATAGCAGTAACAATGATACTATTTTCAATGTATACTTTCCAAAATCTTTCACATTTATTGTATTATTTAGCTACCCTGTCAAAATCGGGAAGTATTTAAGTTAGGGACTATCATTCTAGATCAGGAAATTGAGCCAAGACAGGGAGAGGGAAGATGACTTGACAAGATCACGGAGACCCTAGGACCCAAATGTATTTTACTTTGGTCTGTCAGACGTTTCTGGGATACCTGATGTACACAGTGCACTGGACAAGGTGCTGGTGACGCCAACAGTCCCAGGCCTTTTGTACTAGTACAGGATCACAAGGGTAAGGGTTAAGTAGACCATAATCACTTTTCATCTTATCGGTTCATCTGTGGAGAAAGAATCCCTTGTTTATCATAGATGGAATTTTCCTATCATTGTGTAAGACAGGCCCCATCTCTTGTAGATTCCATGAAGAGCTTTGACACCATTACCTCAGTGTAATGTAAGCACCAGCCTTGGGGAGGGTATCTTTCAACAACAGTCTGTGTGGACTTTAACTCAAAATAACACATGTGGAAAAGGAATCTAACTTTTCAAAATCTTCTGTACATGGAGCCAGCTAGTGGCACGGTGGTTAAGGCAGCTGCATCTCCCATGGCCAACTGCGCAATTCGAGTACTCAACCCTGTGGCTTGAAAAACACTTTAGGCACATTGACATGCGTGCCCAAAATCCCCAGAGGAGAATAGAGGAGGAGGGATTGTGGCTTGTGGTGTGGCCATCCCCTCCGGGGGATGCTTTCTCACTTTCTCTTTTTCTCTCTCTGTTTCTCTAGTGGACACACATCCTGTAGCAAAAAAAAAAAAAAAAAAAATTTGGGAAAAAAAACAAAAAAAAAAAGAGAAAAAAAAAAAAAAAAAAAACTTTGGTACAACAACAAAAATCAAGACTGGAAATTACAATGAGAAGTTGTCTTCTGAATTTCTTTTCTGAGTCTGTATTTTAAGACTCTCTGAATGAGAAGTGTAGAGTTTCAGTTTCATTTTCAGTGAAACTGGAAAGTATTGATTCTAAAATTTCACAACAAGAAAAAGAGATAGGAGCATGCTTGAGATACTTTCTATTAAAAAATATATTTGCCAGTACCTTTTTGAAGGCTTTTTTAAAAATACCTAATAGATCACATAGTTCAAACACAACCAAGTGTAAAAAGTGTCAAGTGAAAAGTTTCCTCTTGTCTCTCCCACCCACAGCTTTTTACCAGGTTCCCATCTTCTCCCCCAAATGGCTTACCAGTTCCTCATTCTTCTGCCCAAAGATTTTTTTAATATATAAAATAACACATTACAAATGCATATTCCTTCTTGTTTCCTTATTTTATGTACATATATACACACACACACACACATATACATATGTATACAGCATACTCTACCTAATGTATCTTTTTTTTCACTCAATGGCATACATGCATTCCATATAACTACGCAGTTTCTTTATTATTTTTATTATACCTACAGAGTGTTTAATTCTGGAGGCAAATCAAAATGTATTTATCCACTTTTCTAATGATAGAGATTTGATTACTCTAATACTTTTGCTATGAGTAACTTTGTTCATGTATTATTTCATAGAATGAATGGGAAATATCTGTAGAATAATTCTCTTGAGCTGCTACTGTTTTATTAAGTTTTTGTGCATTTGTCATTTACCACCATACAGTATAGTTCTGTTTGTTTGTTTTTAATTACCAGAGGGTATGTGGGCTTGTCAGAGAGAACCAGAGAGACAGAGAGAGAGAGAGAAAGGGGGGAAAGCGCCCAGGATTTGAACCATGAATAGCCGTGTGAGATCTTGCTCCACAAGGCCACAGGATTGGCCCAGTGTTGTTTTAATTTACAATTTGGTTATTATGAGTAAAAGTGAGCATTTTTTCATCTGTAAAAGCCATTCGGAGACAAATTTTGTGTTTACATGTTTTGATGATTTTCTTTTGAGTTATGGATGATTTTCACGTCGTCACAGCACAGGAAATATGAGGGGACATCCAAAAGTTTGTGAAGAAATGAACTACGGTACAGGTTTATGTTGGTGCAAAAAGATTTTTGAAATCCATGCAGTTTTCTCATGACAGGTATTTTCCACAAACTTTTTGGAAGTGTACCTTTTGAGTGTACCTGCCTCCTTTTCAGTCTCTCTCAAGAGATAAGTAGCCTTTTAAAGAAAACCAAAAACCTATCAGCTTCACAGTATACTATTTAGTGAAAAAGGAAAAGGTAAGGATGAAAGGAAGATGAGGTTGCTACATGCTGGATATGAATTCATGAATAATTAAGAGTTCAAAAATTCAGCATGTAATTTTGAGCAGTAAATATGAGCCAGACATGCTGCTTAACACTGAGAATCTGTAGTAGTAAGAAAGGCATGTTTTTGCCTTCTCAGAGCTAATACTCTAACCAGTTACTCTTCACCCTGGTTACACATGACAATCACCAGTGGAGCTTTACAAAAATACCAGTGCCTTTGCCCAAGTCAAGAATTTTTAGGAGTGTAACTCAGGAACAAACATTTTTAAAAAGTCCCAAGTGATTCCAAGTGAAGCCAAAGTTAGTCCAGTCATACCCCAGTGTGAGCTAGGAAGTGACAAAATATTTTGAAGAGGAAGTGGTTATGGAAATTTTGATTTGGTTAATTTGAACTACGTAACATTGACTTTGAAGCATTCATGCCACAACGTTTAATTTAAAAGTGAAAAAGACCTAAGACCTGCCGTCCAACTGATAGATAACATAGAAAGTAGACGAGTTAAATAGTACCTGCGGGAAAATTATCAGACAAATTCTGAAAGTTGTATTTTCTTCAAGACAAATGGCCTGCTTTCTTTTAAAAAGGCAATGTAGGGACTAGCAGGTAGCATAGTGGTTAAGGCGCTAGACTCCCACATGGCTGACGGCAGTTCGAGCCCTGGATCTGGCAGCTTGAAACTCACACGGGGTGGTGTATATGCATGCGTACCCAAAATTCCAAGAGGAGAATGGAGGAGACGGGACTGTGGTGTGACCATCTCTCCGGAGAGTGATTTCTCTCTCACTTTCTATCTCTCTGTCTCTCCAGCAAGGACACGTACCCTATAGCAAAAATCTCTCTCAAAAAAATAAAAAATAAAAAATAATGACAGTAAAAGCAAAAACTGGAGTAGTTGAGGACTGGTTTAAATTAAAATACAATTAAGGAGAACAGCAGTTGGTGTAATGGCTATGTCCCTGGACTTCCATGTAGTCGACCACAGTTTGAGTCCCAGACCCAGTGGCTTAAACTCACTCTGGATGTGTGTGTGTGCGTGCCCAAGATCCAGAGAGGAGAATGGAGGAGAAGGGATTGCGGCATGGCCATCCCCCCTGGAGGGTGATTTCTTACTCCCTCTCTGTCTCTCTCTCTGTCTTTCTGGCAAGCACACGTGCCCTATAGCAAAAAAGCAAACAAACACAAAAACAAAAAAAAACTATTTAAAAAACAAAACAACAAAAAAGAAATAACAATTAAATATAGCAAATGAACCTTAATTCAGAATATCCTTGAGGACAATTTGGGAAATTTAGATACATACTAGGAATTAGATGATATTAGGGAATTGTTGATTTTCCTTAGGTGATAATGATATTTTCTACATCTCTAAAATAATGGTGATATTATTATATATAATGATATTATCTCTATATAATGATACTATACCTATATATCTATGTATTATCTATATACAAGAATGTTGTTATTTCTAGGAGATTCACACTAATGCATTTTTAAGGATGTATGCAACTTTCAAGTGGTTCTACAAAAATACAAAATGAAATAACAAATATAGATAAGCACATATAAGCACAGTTTTTAAAGGAGTTTAGAAGAAACTGAGGTATTGATGATGAAAGAAGTTACTGAATAGTATATTTAATTAACTCCCATATATTGAGTGAGTTGAATGTTCTAGATATTATGCTAATGACTTGACATGCATGATTTAATTTCATTTTGGAAACATGCATTATGATTTTCACCTTATAGGGGAAAACGCTGAAGTTGGAATGATTAAACACCTTGTTCAAGTTCACACTGAGCCAGACTTTGAACTAGGTGCTTCCTGTTTCCATTGTGGGTGATTGGGACCATTATGTGGTGTTGGCTCCACCCTACACTGTAGCAGAACCACTCATGAGGTCATGGAAAGCACATGCTGTGGATTGACTTCATCTGCTGCACTCGGTACAATGCAAATTCATCTGATTGTTTCAGTGTCTGCTCTGGAGACTGTGTCCTTGTCATACAAAGACCTTAGTCTTTGGAGACAGGCCCAGCTGCATCCAAATCTTGGCTCTGTCATTTATAGATGTTTGTTCTTTAGACATTTTTAAAAACTTCCCTCAGCTGTAGTGCTCTCTTCTATGAAGAGGGAGATAATATTAAGTATGTAATAGGATTGTTATGCTGATTAAATAAATACTTATAGAAAGCACATAGCACAATCCCTGGCATAGAGTAAATGCTCAATAAATGTGCATAACCCCTCCTCCTTCCCATGAATTTGATTGGAATGTCCACAAATGACTCTTGCTAATACAGAAAAACCTCTGATAGTCAAAGTGATCGCCAGGCTGGATCCCTCAACATGGCTGACGGCAGTTCGAGCCCTGGATCTGGCAGCTTGAAACTCACACGGGGTGGTGTATATGCATGCGTACCCAAAATTCCAAGAGGAGAATGGAGGAGACGGGACTGTGGTGTGACCATCTCTCCGGAGAGTGATTTCTCTCTCACTTTCTATCTCTCTGTCTCTCCAGCAAGGACACGTACCCTATAGCAAAAATCTCTCTCAAAAAAATAAAAAATAAAAAATAATGACAGTAAAAGCAAAAACTGGAGTAGTTGAGGACTGGTTTAAATTAAAATACAATTAAGGAGAACAGCAGTTGGTGTAATGGCTATGTCCCTGGACTTCCATGTAGTCGACCACAGTTTGAGTCCCAGACCCAGTGGCTTAAACTCAGTCTGGAGCTGTGTGTGTGCGTGCCCAAGATCCAGAGAGGAGAATGGAGGAGAAGGGATTGCGGCATGGCCATCCCCCCTGGAGGGTGATTTCTTACTCCCTCTCTGTCTCTCTCTCTGTCTTTCTGGCAAGCACACGTGCCCTATAGCAAAAAAGCAAACAAACACAAAAACAAAAAAAAACTATTTAAAAAACAAAACAACAAAAAAGAAATAACAATTAAATATAGCAAATGAACCTTAATTCAGAATATCCTTGAGGACAATTTGGGAAATTTAGATACATACTAGGAATTAGATGATATTAGGGAATTGTTGATTTTCCTTAGGTGATAATGATATTTTCTACATCTCTAAAATAATGGTGATATTATTATATATAATGATATTATCTCTATATAATGATACTATACCTATATATCTATGTATTATCTATATACAAGAATGTTGTTATTTCTAGGAGATTCACACTAATGCATTTTTAAGGATGTATGCAACTTTCAAGTGGTTCTACAAAAATACAAAATGAAATAACAAATATAGATAAGCACATATAAGCACAGTTTTTAAAGGAGTTTAGAAGAAACTGAGGTATTGATGATGAAAGAAGTTACTGAATAGTATATTTAATTAACTCCCATATATTGAGTGAGTTGAATGTTCTAGATATTATGCTAATGACTTGACATGCATGATTTAATTTCATTTTGGAAACATGCATTATGATTTTCACCTTATAGGGGAAAACGCTGAAGTTGGAATGATTAAACACCTTGTTCAAGTTCACACTGAGCCAGACTTTGAACTAGGTGCTTCCTGTTTCCATTGTGGGTGATTGGGACCATTATGTGGTGTTGGCTCCACCCTACACTGTAGCAGAACCACTCATGAGGTCATGGAAAGCACATGCTGTGGATTGACTTCATCTGCTGCACTCGGTACAATGCAAATTCATCTGATTGTTTCAGTGTCTGCTCTGGAGACTGTGTCCTTGTCATACAAAGACCTTAGTCTTTGGAGACAGGCCCAGCTGCATCCAAATCTTGGCTCTGTCATTTATAGATGTTTGTTCTTTAGACATTTTTAAAAACTTCCCTCAGCTGTAGTGCTCTCTTCTATGAAGAGGGAGATAATATTAAGTATGTAATAGGATTGTTATGCTGATTAAATAAATACTTATAGAAAGCACATAGCACAATCCCTGGCATAGAGTAAATGCTCAATAAATGTGCATAACCCCTCCTCCTTCCCATGAATTTGATTGGAATGTCCACAAATGACTCTTGCTAATACAGAAAAACCTCTGATAGTCAAAGTGATCGCCAGGCTGGATCCCTCAGTCATCTCCATTAACTATCAGCTTGGCATTAGGGACTACAGGTTCAGATATCCAAAACCTACAACAGAGCTCATTTAATGTTCAAAATATGTGTTTGCTAGTGTCAAATCATAGTATCATGGTCTTATTAAGACAGTGCCAAATAAATTTCCATCTAGGATTAAGATCTTTTCAGTAGATTTCTACAACGTAGGCAGAAACAGTTATTAGTAATCTATTAGGGAAGTATGACATCATTCCAGATAATGGGATAGTATAAGGAAAGACAGGGATGGGAAAACTTAGGCCATTTTTCCCCAAAAAGACTGGCAGTCCACTTGATTGGATTGTTGCACGTGTGAAAATGTAAATAAGAGATTAGATAGGAAAGTCTGAGAACCATGATTGCTTACATATGGCAAATCACTCAGTTTTGGAGCAAATGAGCAATTCAAGTTCCTGACATACCACACATCAGAGATAGCAGTCCTAGCAGTATATAGCGTGTGTGTCTGCGTGTGGGTGGTGGAGGTGGCAATTAATTAAGTGGTCATTTCTCCAATCCCTGAATGTAGTGGGAACAGACACGGCGAGGGAAGGTAACAGGAATTTGGGGACTACAGAATAAGAGGAGATAGCCACTGACAAAGTATAGTCCACAAGCTCGAGGAAGGAAGTCAAACAGGCTCTGAAGTTTCAAGTCTGAATGGTCAGGAGAATAATGGTTACCACAATCAGAAATGAGAAAATCTTTTAAAAAAAATTATGTCATTTAACTTTATTTATTTACTTATTTTAATTTGACCAGAGAGGGGCAGAGCAAGAAAGAGAGAGAGAGAGAGAGAGAGAAAGTTAGAAAGCAAGTCACCAGGTCTGGGACTCAAACCACATTCAGCCATGTGGAAGTCCAGCACCCTTAACCACCATGCCACCTGCTGGCCCAGAAATGAGAAAATCTTAGAGAGGAGCAGGTTTGGAGGAGGCCAGAAACTTCCTCATGAAAAAATGAGTTTGTTAGAACTTATCCCCTGTGCCCTTTTTAAATTAGTCACACTACAACCCATCTTTAGAGGTCATTATGAAGCTGAAGGCTTAGATCTATGAGATACCTGAGAGGTCTTCAAAAAGTTCATGGGGAATGCATATTATGAAAAAATGGATTGAAAAACAATTTTTCCAGAATAAACTTGTCTTTATGTCCATTTTTCCACAAACTTCTTGAAGTTCCCTTGTGTCTCTTTTCAACTGAGATAGCAGAGCATCTAACATTTTAGGAGCCAGCAGATGGCACAGAGCAAAGGACAGGGATTAAAACATCCCTGTTTGAGCCAGCAGGCACAGACTGGCCCAAGATACCTCTAGTCTAAAGCTAATGGGTGTTCTGTGGCCCATGGAACCTATCACTCCATATGCTTTATGGGTAGACTGGTTGAAAAAAAAGAAATATTCCAGGGAAAAAGAGAGTTTTGGGGAAATATAGTAGATTAGAAAGTAGCGATAGTTTCACTCATTTATAGACTCATTAGATATCAAACACCCACTACATATCAAGATTTTCATGGACATTTGGGTTATAGATAAGGTTGGCTAGCATATATTTTATTATGATTGTTCTATTGGAATTTTTATTCCAAATATATTGTAAGTACATAAATAGTTAAATAAGGTAATTTCAGGTGGTGTTGAGATTCCTAAGGTTTTCTTTAAGTGCCTCTTTATTCTTTGAAATGACTTAGAACTAACCATCCTGACAATATTCCTGGCTCTATTACTGATTCCTTGTTTAGGAGAACCTTTTTTCTCCTCAAAGAATTATTTTATTTAACTTTATTTCTTTATTTTAATTTGACCAGAGAGAGAGAAAGGGAAAGTGAGAAAGCAAGCAGCCAGGTTCAGGTCTTGAACTGTGGCTAAGCCACGTGGGAGTACAGCGTCCTTAACCACCATGCCACCTGCCAGACCCTAGGAGAAGCTTTTAAGAGAAACCTTCCCTGACCTCCTCTCAACAGGTCACTACAGCTATTCCCCATCTTAATAATGAGCATCATCTGTAATAACTGTTTATTTACTCCTTTGTTATAGTGTCTGTCTTGCCCTCCTGGATGGTAGTCCCATGGTAGCACAACCCTTGTCTGTCTGTTCTCCTTGGATTCCTTTTCCAGGGCCCAGCCCATAAAAGGTTCTTAGTAAGTATCTGGAATTAGAGTGATCAGCCTCCTCGGTTTGCCCAAACTGAGGATTTGTCTAAGATATAGGACATTCAATACTAAAACCAGACCCTTCTGGACAAATCAAAATAGTTGGTCATGCTCTGCAGAATACATACCTGTTGAAGAAGAAATTAGTCCCAGAAATAGACATTCCATCATTGAAGTTGAATCTCAAGGGAAAGCAGGTCCCCAGAGAATTTTTTTTTAGTTGCCAGAGGGCACATGTATTCACCAGAAAAAGACACAATGGGGCACAGTCACACATGATTCATGTTCCTCCCTTTCTCCATCGTGCAGGCATTTGGGGAGAAATTTTGGCTGGGAGAAGATTGACTGGGACTTGAACCACATGGTTGGCCAAGTAGGCTCCTTTAACCACTAGGCTATGGGACCGGCCCTCCTGGGAATCTTTTAAGCATCATAAAGATCAGTATGGTAATGCAAAACCTGGAGTTCCAGGAAAAAGCTATGTCCATAATGTCTAATAAGAGTGGGTTTGGGTCAAGTCTTCACTTCTGGACCTCCTTGAACTTCTTGGTTGCTCAGGTGTCCAGATAGAACCAATTTAAAACTAACAATTTTAAATATTCTTAATGAGGGGGCCAGCAAGTGGTGTGGTAGTTAAGGTGCTGAACTCCCAAATAGTTGACTATGGTTCAAGTCCCGGACCTGACAGCTTCCCTCTCTCTCTCTCTCTGTCTCTCTTTCTCTCTGTCTCCTTCTGGTGAGTGTACATGCCCTGTAGCAAATTAAAAACAAAACAAAAATAATACTGATAATTAAATAATTTTAAAAAAACCAAAATATTCTTAGTGAGAAATAATAGCTCTTAATAAAATGCTATTAATAGCATTTCACATCTCGAAGTCATCTCTGAAGTCATGTAGTCCAATCCCCTTATTTGCCACTTGAGGACATAAGCATCTGACATGTTAGCTTCTCTAAGGGTGAAGCCAGTCTTACAGGATCTTCTTTATTTGGTTCCTACGGTGGCTAATATCCCTTTCGTATATTGGCCAAAGGCTCTTCCTTCACAGGTGAGACAATGAGTCCCTTTCATTATTTGCTCTCAACAGGTTGTGTCCTGTTTTGCATTTCCTCCCTCAATCTGTGTGCTCTGGAAAGCGTTCTACTGGCCTTTTTGCATAAGGCTTATTTCAACTTCCTCCTTGTTCCTCTCCAAAGATTTTCCTGGTTAACAGATTCAGACATCCCCCTCTTCCTTGAGGCATGGGTGGATTACTTCTGGGTTAGGAGTGAAGAGTTTTGACCATATGTAACTTGCAGAGACAGAATACTGGAAAGAAGGAAGAAAGGAAAAGTGGGGGGGGGGAGGAAAAGAAGGAAAGAAGGACCTAAAAAATCCTGTAAATACTTATGAAGCTTCTTGGGTGAGCTGGTTCTCAAGTTTATACCATTGTGATAAACTTTAAAGAGTTTGTTCTGACTGTATATTGTTTGTTTCTCTCACAGAACAAGTTCACGTTCGTTTTCATTTCGTTGTGTGTCCTAAATCAAACAATAATATGTTTGCCATTAGCCTTAAAGCAAAAGCAGGGATGGTACTAACTAAAACTGGACCTATTTAGAAATGTTTTCTTTTTTAGAGAAAGATGTTTTTGCTATAGGGCATGTGTGTTGGCTTTTGGAACAACTGGTATTTGATTTTATAACTTAGGAAGGCAAGGCATTTAAAAAAGAATTTGTTGTGAGTTTTTTTGTTTGTTTGGTCCGGTTTTGTTTTTGTTTTTGGTTTTTTTGTTTTGTTTTGTTTTGTTTTTATAAAAAAGCAACAAACAGAACTTAAGACAAATGTAGAACTTTCTCCAGACTGAAACATTTTCTTTTGCCCTTGGCTATGAATTTCTTGCTGTAAAAGGGGTTAAATCCATACAGCCCTGGTTTTTCTAGACTTATTCCTACATACGTAAGTGATCATCCCTTTTAAAGCATGAGCAATAGTCTGGGAAATGTCCTCACTTTTTGTCCAGCCCTTTCCAAACTTCACCTCTAAAAGCAACAGCTTTATCCTCCCACCCCATCTCCTCACCCAAACACCTCTTCAAACACACTTCTTGGCTCTTGCAACAGACCTGAAGTAAAGAGACGGTTCCACTGAAAGAAGATACGGCCTATTCAACCTTCATTTTCCTTTAGTTCTTGACCACTCTTCAGAGTCAGCTAATTGGAGACAATTATGTAGATAATTGTAGATTCTAAATTTATCACTGGTTAATTCCAGGCCCTAGAAACATTAATCATATGCTAATGGTGTTAGTCTGTGGGAGATTTGACTTTACAGCAGATTTCAGTCAAGAACCGAAGCTCATTTGTGTGTTAACTATCTGTCACAATGCTCATCACTGCCTGAGCGGGGACACCCACAATCACATCAAAAAGCAAGAGGGGGGCTAATTTGATAAATGATGTGAGATGTGTAACATTCTTTAACAAGCTTAATACAATCACACAGATTGTATTTTTGTACAGTGAGACCAAGTATAATTTTATGGACTATTGATTGACAGTTATGTTTTATAAATGTGCTTAATTAGCAAGTAAGAGGTAAAACAATAAATTGAACATTATTTATTGCCTTAAAAATCAAGCTTTAAATATAGAAGTCAAAAGTTATATAGTATGCCAATGCGAAAGTATCTACTTTTTAAAACAATGTCAATTTTATTTACTTAATGATAATTTCATTTTTTTAAAAATTTTCTTGTTACAGAGCAGCAGAGCTTCCCAGAAAGAGACAAAAACAGAGAGAGAGG
>NW_006159811.1:2164606-2172998 GCF_000334495.1 Tupaia belangeri chinensis
CGCCCCCCTCTGGGGATGGTCACATTGCAGTCTCTTCTCTTCCGCTCTCCTCTTGGGATTTGGGGCATACATGCACATGCATCCAGCATGATTTTCAGGCAGCCGGTCTGAGACTTGAACCGTATAGCTGGGCATGTGGAATCCAGCAACGTAACCTCCATGCCACTTGCTAACCTTGAAAATATCCACTTCTGATTATAAAATTCTTTTGGGTTTTTCTGAGAATTTTGTAAAATAAAAAGAGTATAAATACCTGCATGCCCACCACTCACTAATGATGATGATGGACATTCAGTTACAGCTGCCTTACATGTTTATGAAAGAAGTCAAACGCTGTAGATGAAATTGAAGTCCCATCTCTGTTCCTTTCCAGAGACAGCCATTCTCTCTCATTCCCTAGTGAAACAGCTAAACTACATGATCTATTCCATTTGGTTTTGCACAGGAAGTATATTTAGCATTTTGCGTTTTCCATAGCAATATCTTGTACAGAATATACTGGTTTTACTACTAAAATAGCATACCTTAGATACATACTTTCCTGACAGTAGTAACTCCTAACTAGATATGCTTTATTTTTAAAGTTTATTTATGAGAGAGAGGGACAGAGAAGGAGAGAAAGAGAGATAAGTCTCCTCAACAGGTTCTTCATTCTGTGGTCTACCCCAGCCTTATTTAGGGTCACAGGAACACCTGGCATGTACAGGGAGACCTCAGGATGCAAACCTGGGACCTTCCCATATGTCATCAACATCACAGTTCATTGTGCTACCACTGTATCACCAAGCAGGCCTAGAGAGGTTTTTGTTGATTGATGTAATTACTTCAATAGACTTTAAAGAAAGTCTGATTAATAGTCTAGACTATGGTTACTTTAAGGATAAAGCAACCAAAGAATTTGCTATTTTACTACCATGAATATCCAATAAGGTAGTAAATAGAATTAGCAATATTTAGAGAATTTGAGTAAAAGGCTTAGCAGTATCTAGATACTTCATCATTTTATTAAAACATATTTAATAGAGAATATTTGTCATTAATATTTGAAAACAAATTGTACTTCTGTAACATCAAAATAACTACAGGGACCAGCAGTTAGCATAATGGCTATGTCACTGGACTCCCATGTAGCCGACTGCGGTTCAAGTCCCAGACCCGGCGACTTAAGCTCATGCCAGGCACATATACATGAGTGCCCAAGATTACGAGAGGAGAGTGGAGGAGAAGGCATTGCGGCATGGCCATCCCCCCTGGGGGGTGATTTTTCGCTTTCTATCTGTCTGTCTCTCTCTGTCTTTCTGGCGAGCGCACACTCCGTACAGAGATAAACATTTCCCCCAAATCTAAAATCTTATTATTCTGTTTTTCATTTTCTCCCTTCTCCCTTCCTGCTCAATGTTCTTGGACATAGATTAGTGATTAGTCAAAACTTAACAAATCTTCTAAGAAAGTAATAAGACAATATTAAAGAATTTGTAATAGAAAAATCTGTTCTTAATTCATTTTAAGGTCAACTCATTTAGAAGAACCCAGACAAAAACTGCTGGAGAGAGAGATTACAAATAGAGAAATATGTTTATATTTACTATTTACTTTAAAGATTTCATGGGCTAAAAAATATTTAGCTAAATAAACTCATATTAAACATAAGTTCAGTTTCTACTCAAAGCAGTGTTACATCTAAGCAAAACAATACATGTTTAATATTATTAAATATTTCTTTGTCAGTGCAGAAGACAAGTTACTACACAATAATCAATAATCAATCAATAAATCTATAATCAATTCAGAAGATGATTGTCTTATGAAGTTGTGATTAGGCCAAGGTATATTATTTCTCAATTATCAATATTCTCCCTGAGGATGTTACAAATAATTACTTTGTAAGAATAAATAAGAATTGGCATGGGCCAGGCAGTGGTATGGTGGTTAAGACAGTTGAATCCCACATGACTGACTGCACAGTTTGAGTCTCAGACCCAGAGGCTTGGAAAACACACTAGACTTGTGTGTATACATACCCAGAATCCCAAAAGGAGTAAAAAGTGGAGGAGAAGGGATTGTGGCATGACCGTCTCCATGAGGGTTTGCAGGGAGTGGTGATTTCTCACTTTTCTTTTGTCGGTCCTGCTCTGTCTCTCTCCTCGAATGCATGCACCTTCTGGCAAAATTAAAAGTAACAATCACAAAAAAATGTCAAATGAGTGAAATAATAATGCTTATTAAAGGAAAAGGATGATAGTTGCCTTTCAACTGTTCTTGGTATAAATGAAGATATACATAGTAATGTTTTACACTTTCTTAGGGTACTTGAAAACCTGCTATAGCTGTTGTGGAATTTCCTGTGCAATCATTTGCATTCTTTTGTTCCATTTGAAGGCTTGGGAAATAAAAAGTGATGATAATAATGAAACATCACATGGATATGTGGAAGAGACTTCTTGAAATTATGTTTTCTAATCAATTTCATTCTCCTTAAGAGTATCTTCTTAGGGGACCAGCAGTTAGTGTAATGGCTATGGCGCTGGACTCCCACGTAGTTGACCACGGTTCACGTCCCAGACCCGGTGGCCTAAAACTCACGCTGGGCGTGTGTGCATGTGTGCCCAAGATCCCAAGAGGAGAATGGAGGAGAAGGGATTGCAGTGTGGCCATCCCCCCTGGGGGGTGATTTCTCGCTTTCTGTCTCTCTGTCTCTCTCTGTCTGTCTGGCGAGCGCACGCACCCTATAGCAAAAAGCTCTCCAAAAAAAAAAAAAAAAGAGTATCTTCTTAGTAGGCCTAAGTGGATGGCTATCTATATTTTTAATGATCCCAGAAAAGGAAAATATATGCCTTCTCTAATGAGCACTGTCAGAGCTGAACGACCCTCGCAGACCCAATGTTCTCCCTAAATGGGATAAATGGATGTGAAAGAACATTGTAAACTATAACAAATGTTGGGAGTTATTCTTGAGATGACCATTCTAAGACTGACCCACATCATTCATTTCATCGCAGAAATTCCTTCCAAGTGGCAGGATTTGTTTTGCAGTTTCAAAGAGATAGACAGTACTGGGCAGGGACTCAGGATCTTGAGTGTCTAAACCGTCATGTGCTACTTTGGTCATCCTTTGTCTCATCAGGTTCCAGGGATGTGCGTGAACAGAGGACAATACTAACACATACACATATTTTAGTTCTGTGGTATTCCAACATGGCTCCCTTGTAAGCTAGGTTGGCCTGTGGACAGACTTCTTTCTAGAAGCAGGAGGAAGGCATGAAACTAAAGCACAGTAAGTAGTCTCCTTCCCCTTTTGCTCTAGATGACAACAAAGGGGAAGTCAAGGGAAAACATACATAAAAATCAGGGAAAAAATAAGGGATTTTTCTCTAAGGTCTAGGGCTAGGCTGGTTTAATTTGCCTGCCCAAGTCGTTGGCACAGAAAGTCATCTCTCTATTGCAGTCAAATGAGAGAGAGAATCCGAAGAGAGAAGAGCCCAAAGAGTGCTCTCCAATGTCCTCTTGACTTGGCCATTCTGCTACCATATTTCCTCCTCCTCTGTGAAGGAGGACAAGAAGGGAAGGAATAGTTACATTTTCTCCACTTCAGTCTGTTCTCTGTGAAATAGCAATTACTTCTTTCTCTTTAATATGATATAAATAGTTTGGTATCTGCAGTATTTTAGGTATAATAGTTTTGTTTTGTTTTTCATTTCTTACTTTTTTTTTTTAAATGGGTTTGCGTGTTCCAGACAAGCTGTGACTATTTTCAGAGATAACTATAGGACACGTTAACAAGCTTCACAGCTAAATTAACATATCTTGTTTAGGAACTGTTAAATTTTCTCAAAATTGCATCTGATCATTTTTCATGCTTTATAAAAGTCTCATAATCTTTTGTCAACATACAGGAGAAGTTACTAGATCGTACTTATCAAAAAACGGGCTTGCCTTCCTTGGCTTTGAAAGTGAGAAGGCCTAGGCAGTGGCCCAGCCTGGCTATGGATAGGGGAAGGACCTGTGCCTTTGTTTTTTTTTTCCATTACAGGCAAGCACTCTGATCACCCTGGAGTTGTCAGGGTGCCTCTGGGGCTGGGGAGGGTGATTGGTGGAATAGCAGCCAAACCTGGGGGTGAGCACCTTTGTTAAAGCAGCCCAGGGCAGGGGAGACAAGAGGGCCTGGGCCAGAACAGGAGCAGGGAGGGGGAAAAGAGTCACAGTTCCTCCCATCCTAAGATCACAGACTAATACTGCATCCGACATAACCGCTTCAGTGAGTGTCTTTCTGGGCAGAGAGTCCTTGAACTGTTCAGCTCTGTATTCTAGTTGACATTAAGAAAATAAATGAAAGGGAAAACATGGAAGTATTTTGGGCCCTTTAAGATCCAGAGAGAGAGAGAATTCCATGTTGGAAAAAAAAATTCAATGCCATTCTACTTCAGGTGTCTTCAGTGTTTCTCTTGCCTTGAAGCCATAATTCATTCCCTTATACCTTTTCCTCTTTAGTCCTATTGATATCTTAGAGCTTCGTTCCTCTCTAACATGAAGAATTGCAAGTATTTAAAGACTATTACGCTTAATGTTTGATTATTTTAAGGAAATCCTAAATTTTACATAATGGTATTAATCTTGTGTCTATGAAAAAGAATGTGTGTTTTTGAGACACATAATAAACATTGCTTTGCATGCTCTAGCTTAATTTAAATATGCATATCTACTAGTTTTTAACATTAATCCAAATAAATCATACACTAAACAATGAAATCAGTTATATGGAGTAAAAATATAAGACCACTGGAGTCAGAGATCAATGGGTTCCATTCATGACTTCTCCAACTGAGCGGCCTTGGCAAGTCATTTACCTAAACCTCATCCCTTCATCTCACAAGTGGAAATATTATTCTCTCTGGGTTTTGATGGGGACTAAAGAAAACATAAGTTAAAAAATGTGACATATAATAGATATGAAGAGACATTCAACAGTGGGTAAGAGGAGTGAACGGCATCAACATATATCAACATGGATTGATGATCAAAAGCCTAAGTTGGAGGGAAAACAGCAAGAACAGAATGAGATGATGTCACAGATGAGGCAAATACATTTTTGTGCTGCTCACATAAAACAGTACCATCCTTGTTCCCAAACAGTGGACTGAAAATCTCACACCAACTACAGTGGGCTGAGAACTGGGATTTTGGATGGGAATTGAAAGGGCCTAAAATAAAAGAGGGCTGGACTTGAATAATCATGCTGATTGCTCTAATTTTGTGCACCCGAGGTACGAGAGGAACTAAAAGAAAAATAATACTTAGCACAGAGCCTGTCATGTAACAGAATACAGGTGACTATTTTCAATTCTGCAGGGAGGTACTACTCAGTAGGGTTTTATTTGCATCAGTTGGACTGGTGTTATTGTGCGTACTGACATGTACAGGGATAGGAGTTGTGTCAATGAAATCAAAGGATCAGAAAGAAACTAGAAGAAGTAGAGAATGGAAAGCATTTTTTTCGTGATAAAAAATAATTGAGACATACCAACAACAGCTATTGTTTATGGAAGACTTACCATGTGCTAAGCATCTATTCATTCATTCAACCAACATGTATTTACTGAACGCTTATTACCCTTGGACGCTGTTTTAGACATTAGAAATAGAGGTGGAAAACACATCTTGCTCTCAGGGAGCTTCTGTTCTTAGGAGTGGAGAGAGGCAATCCTAAGCAAAAGATGCACTGTGTTAAAGGGTAACAACTCCTAAGCAGGAAACAACAGCACAGCAGGGAAGGGCTCCCTGGAATGGTGTAACTAGGGAGGTCAAGGAAGGCTTCTCTGGGAAACATTATTCCAACCCCATCTCCTGTATTATCTCTCTTCATCTTCTCAACAGTCTGTATAGACGTTTCTTTGACTAACCATGATTGCTATTTTTCAGGTGAGTTAACCAAGGCCCAGAGGTTTTCAGTGCCTTTTCTTTCTTTCTCTTTCTTTCTCTCTCTTTCTTTCTTTCTTTCTTTCTTTCTCTTGCTTTCTTGCTTTCTTTCTTTCGAGGTTTTTGCTATAGGGCACGTACACTCACCAAAAAGACCCAGAGAGACAGAGAGACAGAAAGCAAGAAATCAGTCCCCGGAGGGGATGGCCACGCTGCAATCCCTTCTCCTCCATTCTCCTCTCAGGATCTTGGGCACGCACGCACACACGCCCAGCGTGAGTTTAAATCACGGGGGTCTGGGCCTTGAACTGCGGTCAACTACATGGGAGTCCAGCGACATAGCCATTACGCTAACTGCTGGTCCCTTCAGTGCCTTTTCTGAGAGTTGGTAGCTGGCTAAGTGATGGAACAGGATTAGGATTCAGGCCCGGACTCCAGAGCAGTTGCCTCTCATTTAAGGTGCTAGAAGAGGGGACAGTTGAATCAATATTGTAGTATCCATGTCACATTTTGAGAATCAAAAATGAACATCCCCCTCCCCTACCAAGGGAGGTGAGGAGGAGGACCCATGGAACAGGGGCAGAAAGGGTTCTTCCACCTTATTCATCCTAATTATAGGGCAATATAGGGCAGATAGGAATAGTGTGGTTTTCTACCAGAGAAATCTGAAGCTCAGAAAAGCTACTTTACCTACTGAAGTCCACATGGCTGACAAGGGTGTTGACACTGAAATTTTCTTCTTTCCATGGGTCTCTTTCTTCTCTTGTTTCCATTCTCTTCTAGCCACCTTTCATTTGCACAAGGAGAAGTATTGTGGGTTTTTTTTTTAACCTTTTTTTTTCCCCAAAAGAAATATCAAGTATCCAGTGATAGAGTGCGTGTGTGGTTGCCATGACAACGCAGCCTTTACTGAGAACAAGTCTCCCTGCCTTGCTGCTAGAATCATGTTTCACAGGACAGGTTGCTTTCCATGGCTCAACTTCTAACATCTGTAATTTTATATTTTGTTTGGGTGATGGTTTGCTTAACGTCTGCCCTCCACGAGACTGAAAGCGTATTAATGGCAGGGATGCGTTGCCTTTTGCCAATGGTGTCCCCCAGCGTTTTACACAATGCCTAGCACGCAGGCTCTGCGAAAATTCTTGCTGAACAAGTGCTCTGCGGTTTCTCTCACCTCTCCTGAAAGTTACACGGACGGTAACCTTCAGCTCATCATTATGTTAATAGATACTGTATAACGAGTCGGGCCGGTACTGACAGGTGGAACACAGGTAAACGAATACACACACATACACACATGACTGCACCAACAGCCCCAGGCGGTCGCACTCAGGAGGAAGCGCTCACCGCCGAAGCGAGCCGGACTAGCGTGGCTAAACGCTGCTGCGCTGAGCTGCGTCTGCTCCGCAGCGTGGGAGGACACCCGGGCTCACGCGCTGCGGGAGTCCCAGGCCCCCTGGGACCCGCGCGCTGGACCGGGGGCGGGGGAGGCGTGGGCGGCGAGAGGCGCTGTGATTGGCTTGCGTTCTCGGTGGGGCGTGTCTACAGCGGGGGGCGGGCTCTCGGAGCCAAGGGGGTGTGCGCCGTGGCCTGGGCCGTAGTTTCAGTATAAACAAGGAACCCGACTGGTTAGGCGGATTTTTCCCTTCTTCCCGCGCGCTTGTGCTCCCTGTCTTCTGGTCGCATTTCTGGGCGCGCGGCGAACAGCCGGGCGGTGGAAAACCCGGGGTCCATCTGCGGGTAGGTTGTGTCCTGGCTGGGCTGTTCTCCAGGGAGGACCGGAGCCGGGCGGCGGGAACGCCGGGTTGTGCTGCTCGCTGCGCGCTCCCTGGAGATCGGGAGCTGAGCGGGGAGCGAGCGGGGCTCCGACGCTGCGCCTCGGGTGCCGGCCGCGCTTCGAGGCGCGCGAGCTCCTGGAGTGAGGGGGCTCTAGCGCTTGCCTGGCAAAAGCCAGGTCCGGGGTAGCTCCCCTGCCCGGCCACCGCGGGCGCCGAGGGCTGACCCTGTCGGAACAGGTGCGAGGCCAAGCCGCTGGGACCGGGACGGGGACAGGCTTGGGGTGTGCCTTGCTTATTTTCTCCCGGATCCCGCCGTCAGGCCTTCTGTTTCCAGATTGTGGTAGTGTTTAGAAATCGTCTAAGTTCTTGTCGCGTTGATCCTTTTCATTCCTTCTCCTTTCCTGAGCATACCTAGATTGTTTCCTAATACTTTACTAGTTGTCGTGTATGTAGTTTTGTTTTATTTTATTTTTATTGGGGGAGCCATGTAATCTGAGGTCTGTCTCCTAGGAAGGGACAAGGGGACAGAAGTCATGTGCTTACCACTGAAGGGGTGATGTTCTTTTATCCCTTGTTACCCTGCCCAACTTGGTAGACACCGAGTCCCTTTGCCTTTGGTCTGAGCTCTGGTGAGCTGCCTGGGTCGGTCAGTCACCTGAGCTGGGGCTACCTGGCAGCCTGGTGGGCAGGCAGCCCCCCCC
>NW_006159811.1:2173320-2195373 GCF_000334495.1 Tupaia belangeri chinensis
CCCTGGCAGCCTGGGGGGCAGCCCTCCCCCCCCCCCGGGAAGCCTTGGGGATAACTTCAGTGCTATACAAGAGAAAAGGGTGAAGAGAGAGCTAGGGTCTCCGCAGTGAGTGTGTGTGCGCGTGCATACATACCATTGGGGGGGGTGTTGCTTCTGTGTGTGTACACACAGCATTTGAATATTGCTTCTCACCTTACCCCAACCAAACTGCGCGTTTCAGGGGAAAGCCACTTAGCTAAATTGTGTGGCAGTGCGGAGCGGAGGCTCAAGTGTGGTAAACAGCACAAAAGAGAGGATTTTGTCTTCTGAATGCAGATGTGTGCACCGTCGCTGATGAATGCTGTGGATATGGTGTGTTTAGGTGAATATGCACACACTTTGTATGTGTTTGGGCCCAACGCGTCTCCAAGGAATCCTTCGTCAGCAGCACCATGTGACAATGGTCAGGAACTGCTGGTGTGCGAAGATCTATATTTAGCCCTGATGATCTCCAGTGGCCAGGGAGGGTCTCAGAACTGGATGCATAAAGGGGAAGCGTCTAGGGATCAGGGTGTTGCCCTCTGGGATGAAGTCTAGCGCAGGCAGACTCTGATGCCCTGAATCATTAGTGATTTTTTTCCTCCTGCAAACAGTAGCTAGAGTTGGCTTGTGGTGGCTGTGCCTTAATTTAAAACATAGTTGGATCATGGTGTTAGGCTGAGAAACCAGGAGATTTACAGTGAAGCAGAATATGTACTTGGTTGGAGATTTGAGAGGAAATAGCTGGTCCAATGTGGATGGATGAGAGCTAATTTCTACAAAAAATAAAAATAAAAAAAGAGAGAATTTTGATTGTTGAGATTTCTGTGATTAAAAAAAGGAATTGCAGCAATTAGAGCAATTAATGGTTAAGCCCTGCCATTAATGGCATTCTACTGGGGGAGAAGACCCAGAGTGCTTTTGACAGATATCCGAGCTCCTAAGCAGTGCTGTGTTAGCCTTCCCAGCGGATTTTCAGTCAAAGATGAGAAGACCAGCCACTGATCAGCAAGTTTCTTGTTGGCATTCTTTCACTATATGTCGGTCAATCCTTTGTTTTCCTGGGGGTGGCAACATTTCTGACTACTAAGCATACTAGGCTCCTACCTGCCCATTGTCTAATGGAGTGTTCGGTTTTTAGAATTCATTTCCCTCATGGTGCATTTTCAGTCTTGCACCATATTTTGTGCTCCACCAGACTTTTGTCTGATCCCACCATGCCTGCCTGCTACCTAGAGACCACACTGTCTTTTGGAGAAGAGAAGCACCAGAAAGCTTTGACATGTACTGTCTGCCTCCTTAAGCCTTGGCTTAGCATCTAATCGAATATACTCTTAGGTAGATAGAATTAAATATTTCTAAGTATTTATTATTTATCCCAATGTCTATTTCTTATACTAACACTTCATTCTTATAACCTACAATTAACTAGAGACGAATTGAGCAACACATATCTAAGGAAATGAGAAATGATAACACTTGAAGGGCAGAAGTTAGGGGACAGTGCCCATGCGCACTAGGGTAGGTGGAATCCCTGTTGTGGCACAGGAAGCCATAGGATCAGCCTTATTCATCTCCAAAGGCTACCTGGAAGATTTGGACATGGGAGGAACATTTGAATGGCCCCAAGGGAGCAGCACCTCTTTGAAGGGGATTGGGGACAGGAAGGTATTCTCCTTTGCTTAGGAGAAGAATCTGGAATCCTGAAGCAAGGGTTGAGAATCTTGATTTTGGTGCCACAAACAATAAATGGGAAAGCCGTTATAACATTTTGTGATGTCTTTAACAAGGCAAAGAGTACCATTGATTTACTGGCTAAGATTTACGGAATTTTTGTTATTAGTGGTTGAATTCAGGTATTGCTTCCCCACCTCCTCACTTTTCCAGAATTATAATTATATTGGGAGGGGGTTCTCCAGTTAAATATACAAAAATTTGATCTGTGTGACCCTGGATTATCCTAAAATGACTGCTATTGAAGCCTAGGGCTATAGGCAGAGATTGGGTTCTGGCTGGTTTGGAACCCTACCAAGTCATTTATCTTCCCCCCAGTACCTGCGAGATCTGTAAATGGACATGGGAAGTTAAACTACATGATTTATGGGCCCCTCTTAGCTTGTCATGAGTGCTTTTTTTCTGTTAAAAATGTCACTGGATGCATTTGCACCCTGCACTAGGCATTGGTGGGTGAGCTGCAGTGAGATGTTCAGCTACTTTCTGAGTACATGTAGTGAAAAAAGGGTGAAATTTCTTTTTACTAATGAATTTATGTAGAGATAAATTACCATCTACTAATTCTTCTTCTTCTTCTCTTTTAAGAGAGATTTTTTGCGTGTACACTCGCCAGAGAGACAGAAAGCGAGAAATTATCCCCAGGGGAATGACCATACTGCAATCCCTTCTCCTCCGGTCTCCTCTTAGGATGTGGGCACACATGCGCGTGCGCACACACACACACCCCATATGAGTTTTAAGCCACCAGGCCTAGGACTCAAACCATGATCGGCCATGTGGGAATCCAGCAACGTAACCACTATGCCATCTGCTGGTCCCACCACTTACTAAAATTATAATTTCTCTTTTGAACAATCATTTCTCCCTTAGCAGTATGTATTTATTATTTCAACTCAGGTATGTTTATATCTGGAAATCAGTTTTTAAAAAGTTTATTAGGAAACACTGGTATGGAAATTAAACATAGAGAAAGTACAAATTAGCCTTGTAAGGAAGGAAAACATTTTATTGACTACCAATACTTCGCCATTTTTCTGAAAGAGAAGAATGGGGTGGTCGTGGTTATAGTTTTATAAGGATTTATAGCCAGAAAATCAAATGATCCCAGTTACATAATAAAATATGAATAAACATGCTACACTTTTCTAAATATCTTTACTAAATGTCAGATCATTTTCCTGTGGAGATGAATTAGGTGAAGAAAAATAAAACCTTTTAGGAAAGGTTGCTCTCAGTATGCTATTCTATAATTTGGCATGAGATCACTCAAGTGTGATTTAGCTGTTCATATTGGAACTGTTCAAGATGGCAGCCACCAGCCACATGGGGATATTTAAACTTAAGTTTGTTTAAAATGAAAAATTTAGGGCCAGCAGGTGGTATGGAGGTTAAGGCACTGCATCCTACAGGACTGACCACACAGTCTTGAGTCCCAGACCTGGCAGCTTGAAAATCATGCTGGGTGTGTGTGGGTACAAAATCGCAAGAGGAGAGTGGAGGAGAAGGGGTTGTGATGTGGCCATTTTCCCTGGAGAGGGGGAAGGAGGTGATTTCTCACCACTCCCACCTCTCCCACCATGCACCCTACAGCAAACTAAAAGCAAAGTAAAAATTTTTAGTTTCCCAATTGCACTAGCCACATTTTAAGTGCTTAATAGTCACTGCTGTATTGCATTGTGCAGAAGAGGGACATTTCCAGGACTGTAGAAAGTTATCTTTGACAGGTCTTGATTACATAATGATGATTATGATTATCCAGAAGATCATTTTTATTCTGAGAAAATGAAATAATTGATAATTAGATGGGCACTTAGGATGTAAGGAAATACTCCTGATGCTGTATCAGCCATATATGTCTTCCCCTGACAGCATAAGCAATGCTACTTTTCTAAGTTTAATAATATGCAGAGATCACCAACACTAATTTCTCCTTGTTTTTTTCTCCCAGAAATCCTGGTTGTCCTTTTCCTTTTTCAAACCAGCACCCGCTGCTACTGCTAGCATGTGCCAGCCTTTTCAAAGCCAGTACCTGCGAGATCTGTAAATGGACATGGGAAGTTAAACTACATGATTTATGGGCCCCTCTTAGCTTGTCATGAGTGCTTTTTTTCTGTTAAAAATGTCACTGGATGCATTTGCACCCTGCACTAGGCATTGGTGGGTGAGCTGCAGTGAGATGTTCAGCTACTTTCTGAGTACATGTAGTGAAAAAAGGGTGAAATTTCTTTTTACTAATGAATTTATGTAGAGATAAATTACCATCTACTAATTCTTCTTCTTCTTCTCTTTTAAGAGAGATTTTTTGCGTGTACACTCGCCAGAGAGACAGAAAGCGAGAAATTATCCCCAGGGGAATGACCATACTGCAATCCCTTCTCCTCCGGTCTCCTCTTAGGATGTGGGCACACATGCGCGTGCGCACACACACACACCCCATATGAGTTTTAAGCCACCAGGCCTAGGACTCAAACCATGATCGGCCATGTGGGAATCCAGCAACGTAACCACTATGCCATCTGCTGGTCCCACCACTTACTAAAATTATAATTTCTCTTTTGAACAATCATTTCTCCCTTAGCAGTATGTATTTATTATTTCAACTCAGGTATGTTTATATCTGGAAATCAGTTTTTAAAAAGTTTATTAGGAAACACTGGTATGGAAATTAAACATAGAGAAAGTACAAATTAGCCTTGTAAGGAAGGAAAACATTTTATTGACTACCAATACTTCGCCATTTTTCTGAAAGAGAAGAATGGGGTGGTCGTGGTTATAGTTTTATAAGGATTTATAGCCAGAAAATCAAATGATCCCAGTTACATAATAAAATATGAATAAACATGCTACACTTTTCTAAATATCTTTACTAAATGTCAGATCATTTTCCTGTGGAGATGAATTAGGTGAAGAAAAATAAAACCTTTTAGGAAAGGTTGCTCTCAGTATGCTATTCTATAATTTGGCATGAGATCACTCAAGTGTGATTTAGCTGTTCATATTGGAACTGTTCAAGATGGCAGCCACCAGCCACATGGGGATATTTAAACTTAAGTTTGTTTAAAATGAAAAATTTAGGGCCAGCAGGTGGTATGGAGGTTAAGGCACTGCATCCTACAGGACTGACCACACAGTCTTGAGTCCCAGACCTGGCAGCTTGAAAATCATGCTGGGTGTGTGTGGGTACAAAATCGCAAGAGGAGAGTGGAGGAGAAGGGGTTGTGATGTGGCCATTTTCCCTGGAGAGGGGGAAGGAGGTGATTTCTCACCACTCCCACCTCTCCCACCATGCACCCTACAGCAAACTAAAAGCAAAGTAAAAATTTTTAGTTTCCCAATTGCACTAGCCACATTTTAAGTGCTTAATAGTCACTGCTGTATTGCATTGTGCAGAAGAGGGACATTTCCAGGACTGTAGAAAGTTATCTTTGACAGGTCTTGATTACATAATGATGATTATGATTATCCAGAAGATCATTTTTATTCTGAGAAAATGAAATAATTGATAATTAGATGGGCACTTAGGATGTAAGGAAATACTCCTGATGCTGTATCAGCCATATATGTCTTCCCCTGACAGCATAAGCAATGCTACTTTTCTAAGTTTAATAATATGCAGAGATCACCAACACTAATTTCTCCTTGTTTTTTTCTCCCAGAAATCCTGGTTGTCCTTTTCCTTTTTCAAACCAGCACCCGCTGCTACTGCTAGCATGTGCCAGCCTTTTCAAAGGCAAGGAATGAGGAGCCATCTATGGTTAAGCTTGGGAACTGCAGGGAAGTTGAAGATGATAAAGCAGTTCATGCATACAGAATGTCATCATATTCTGGGTTTAGTTTCCACACCCAGTAAATATTTCTCTGAGGAAAGTTTTAAATGACTCTCCAGGTCATTTTAGAGTTCAGTACATTTCCATGTGCCGAAATATCATTTTATGTTTTAATAGACAATTAACAATATCAAGACAAAAGATGACAAATCTTAGCCATGTTTTTCTTCCAGGGAAACCAAAGGTAGTAACTATTTGAGTCAGAATCCCTTTCCTGTACCCATTAGTAACTAGTAACAAAAATTTTAAGTAGCATCCAGGATAAATCAAGCAAACTACCAGTTCATTTTCTGAATGGATGCCTGTAACTCAAATCAGGAAATAATAGTACTAATTTTACTGTGGAGAGAAATGGGATCTTCCTTCTTTAAAAACACTGATTTTCCTTCCTTCACTTTGGAATTTACTAAGCCCTTGGCACTCAGTCCCAAAGAATCTACTTATCTTACAGTTATTTACTGTCTGTTCACATGCCAAAGAGGTGAGTTGACTCGGAGTTCTCTGTGTGTGTTGTTTGCCCTCTCGACACAATGCCTCTTTTCAAGAAGGTTAGCAGAGGTATAGCATGTCTATGGTCTCCACAGAGGCTGCTGGAAATCTCTGCTTTTAGGACTTCTGTTACCTGAGGAAGGAAATCGGAAGATAATCTTCTAGACATTTTCAAACTCAAAATAAGCCATGTTGTAGATACTGTCAGAAACGTGACCTTTGCCTTTCACTCTGACTCGAATCCATACTCAGAGACACACTATAAGAATACAGCCCCTATGTTCTCATAGAGCTAGCAGTGTAAACATGAATCTGAAAGTACTGAGGTGTCAGCTGGAATATACCAGATAGTACCAGTAAAATGGAAATATGAGGAGACTTCAAAAAGTTCATACAAATGCATAGAATTAAAGTACAAGTTTATTTCGGTGCAAAAACATTTTTGAAATCCATGCATAGTTTTTCTTTTTCTTCATAATACACATTTCCATGAATTCTGTAGTTCACAGATCTGCCACGTGAAGACAAAAAAGGAAGAAAGAAGTTGTCTAAGATGCATCTCGCCAAAGTACAAAGTTCCTTTGGAATCTAGATGAAAATCAGGGAACCAGTCATTCCAGGATATTAAATTAAACCTCTCCCCACTAAACAAATATGCGTTCAAAGTTCAACTGTGATAGGGTAGGCCTTCATCTATTGCAGTGGGGACTTTTTTTTTTTTAAATTACAGCACATGCCCAGCATTTGAACAGAAGCTACTATATTGTGGTCAACATAAAGATGTTGAATTTATTAAATATTTTACTGATGCCCTCTACAGTGAAATAGGAATTGGAATAAAACAATTTTTTTTTTCTTTGACTCCTGCATTTTCTATCTCATTCTTCTGGGTGTAAAGGAAATGCTGACTTGACATACTGGCTGAGATTTACAAAGCACCTACAGCAGGCGTTGAAGGATGGCTTTTGATTTAGTTCCCACACCCATCTTTTTCTCAACCTCTTTTCCAATTTGAATTGTCACCTGAAACCACCTTATCCCGGTGCACCTGCTCCATCATAAATAACATTGTGCAAAAAGCAGTCGCTAATTCAAACACAGTCTGCTGTTTAGAGAAAGGCAGCTTTTCATCTTGTGCTTTGGTTGGTCTGAAACCATTAGGCATGCCTTTCAAATCCATTCATCCCGTAAATCACCCAGAGCTTGCTTCCCTGCTGCAGGATCAATGTCAGGCTGAACTTTTTCAGGGTCCTTGGAAGAACATGATATATCTTTGTGACCAAATTAGCTGCCCCTGTAACATGTCTTGTCTGTCAACTAACTTTTCAGATTACCAAATTAATTTTAAAAAAGAACATTCATCTTGTGTACCTGGGCTCTATCTTTACTTCCTTTTGAAAAGTTTTCTAGCATAACATGTAATCTGATTGCTAATTTTGGTGGCTCTAAGCATTCTTTTTGTCTGGTTCAATGTTTTGAAAACCTAAATCTGTTTCCCATTAACTCACTGCCTCTCCTTTTACCCAAAAGTGCCACCTTGGTTGGGGTGGGGTGAGGGGGCTTATTTTAATAGCTCTCCCTAAACAAAACAAAACAAAACAAAATTATCATTCCTTTATTCTCTTTAAGTCAGTTTGATTGATACTACCTGCAAATGTTCCTTAATTTCTAAGGAACCATTCTTTTTTTTTTTGGGGGGGGGGGGAGAGGTTTTTGCTACAGGGCGCGTGTGCTCGCCAGACAGACAGAGAGAGAGACAGAGAGACAGAAAGCGAGAAATCACCCCCCATGGGGGATGGTCAGGCCGCAATCCCTTCTCCATTCTCCTCTCGGGATCTTGGGCATGCACGCACATGCGCCCGGCGTGAGTTTTAAGCCACCGAGTCCGGGACATGAACCGTGGTCGACTACGTGGGAGTCCAGCGACATAGCCATCACGCTAACTGCTGGTTCCCTAAGGAACCATTCTTGAATGTGTTAGACCAAAGTCCTTTCAAAGCTACTTGTTCTTTGGTACAGCTAAATAATAATCCAAATCCTATACAGGCCAGCATGTAAGCTTCTTCATCTCCGGTCTGCGAACTCCCTGAATATATATGTAAACTCAATATTTCTCTAAGGCCCTGGAAGAGAGGAGTGTGTGATCTCCCTGGAATTTTAAGAGCCATTGGAAGAATAAGATGAGTTTTGAGTTGGGATGAACTGGCTTACAAATGAAGATGAGAATTACTTGAGAGATTAACCTGCCCTCTGCTTCATGTATTATTGGTAGGATTTGAACAGTCAGTGGCTTTTTAAAAAAAAATATTTATTCTTATTTATTCATTCATTTATTTTATTTTGATCAGAGATAGATACAGAGAGAGAGGGAGAAAGAGAGAGAGGGAAAGTGAGAAAGCAAGCCACCAGATCCAGGACTAGAACCGTGGTCGGGCATGTGGGAGTGTCCAGCACCTTAACCATCATGCCACCTGCTGGTCTCAGCAGTCAATGGCTTTTTAAAGTTTGTCTCATGTAAGTATTTTTTGTTGTTGTTGTTTGTTTTTGTCTTTTTTCCCAGGAATTAACTACTTTGAGGTTTGACTTAATAGTAAATGAATGCCAGTATTTACCTTGCTGCTCTGTCACACATTTTAATTTTGGACAAGAGTCGGTTTTGGATAGCAGGTCCCCATTAGTAGGTACAGGCTGAGTATCCCTTATTCAAAATGTTTGAGACTAGAAGTGCTTCAGATTCTTTTGTATTTTGGAATATTTGCTTAATAATGAGATACCTTGGGAATTGGACCCATGTCTAAACACAAAAATCATTTACATTTCGTATATATCTTACATACACAGCCTGAAGGTTATTTTTGTATTGTAGCATTTTGACTGTAATCACAATGAAGTCAGCTGTGGAATTTTCCACTTGTGACATTATTTTCACACCCAGCAAGCATTGGATTTTGGAGCTTTTCAGATTGTGGTTTGGGGATTAGGGGTCTTCAATTGGGCTAGGCAAAATTTGTATTAAAGAAGGGTGGCGGGCAGTGGAGTGGCCTGAGATTATGTTGGAACGTGTAGAGAGGAATAAGTTGAGTGAGGGCTTACAGGACCCCAGAGACAGAAAATGTTAGTTAGAGAAGCTGAAAGGAGGAGATTTGCTGCAGGGGAGGAGGCATCAGAACCACCTTGTATAAAAGATGAGCAGAAGCTGTGGTTAAGGACAATCTTACACCTACACTTTGTTCCCCTAGTGAAATTGCAGATGATCCCCAGAATAAATAGTGCCCAGACACAAATACTTCTCTGGATTTTTATATCCAGTACTTTGGATATTGGATTTAACAAGAACAAACACAATATATAAACTTCTGGGCTTCACTTTTCAGTTCCAGAACCAAATCGGGTAGAACTAAATACCTGGACATCAAATCTGAGTAATACTGAACAAACAATATCTGTTGATGTGTGTAATAAGGTGGAAACTACTTGAAAGATAATATTCCACTATGTTCATTTTCTGAGGTACTTAAGCTTACTTTCTGTACCATTCTGTTGGTTTACCCTGATGTTTATCAAATGCATCTATGACACAGAGAGTTGATCTTTCAGAAAACAGCTAGACTGACCACTTACTAGAGATTGTCTATAAAGCAGTGATGTATACTATGACCCATGACCTTTCTTTCAGTCATTTGTCTTATTAAAAATTCTAGGTGGAAATCTATAAGTACATATGAGCAAATTTTACTGTATTTCATTTAATCTAAGGTACCATCTATTGTAAGATACTCTGTTTCATGTATGGCTGAAAAAGATTGTTAATTAAGTTTTCTTATCATTTGACTGTATACATACCTCTCAGTTTTAAAGATACAAAAGTGGTGCATTTTAGACTCTGAAATTTCTACTAAATAGGACTATGCTTTGATTGTAAAGGTCAGTATCTTAAATACTGCTGTTGACAGTATGACTTTTTAATAAGAGTAATTAATAGGTTTAATATGTCTTTAGAGAAAAAAATTATGTAGACCTGTAAAACATAAATAATTCTAATAGCCTACAATTTGGGACAGATTGACAGGCTTTTCATTTTATGGTTAAACAGTAGAAGTTCAAAACAGACCATTTACCGTATAACATTTTGTGAGTGTAATAAATTTTGAACCTGGAATTTGAAGACCTAGGTTAGAAACTATCCTATCTGTTCCTTATTCAAAGAATAAAGCCAAGGAAGTTGGTATCATTTTCCTGAACCTCAGATTCATATGTACTCAAAAAAGAATGAGAATTCCTGTCAGATGGGTGGCTGTGGAACCCAGAAGGGCATTGTCATCAATGCTAAGCCCTTGCATGAATGCAGTGAAGTTCTCAGGGTCTTCCACACAGTAGATACCAACAGAGAGACTTCCGGGGGGAATTCGGAAAAGTAAAGACTTGGGAATATCGAGCTCTTTGTCCAAAAAAAAGAAAAACAAAAACAAAAACAAACATAGAACTAACAAAAAAGAAGGACTTAAAGAATTGAAGAAATGCTGTCTTGAGTATATGGCAAGGTAGAAAACGTGACCACAGTGTATAAACAGCAAATAGCTGGAGTCTCTTGGAGTGACTTGAATCTTAGTGGTTTGTTTGGTCTCAACAAGTTCAACAATCAAGATGGCTCATGGGAAAATGAAATCAGCTAATTAGCCACAGAACTTAGGGCTAATTAGAAAGTGGAAAGCACACTGTAGTATACTCCCTTCTTATTATTGAGGGTTTTTTTTTTTTTTTTGAGAGGTTTTTGGTATAGGGCGCGTGCGCTCACCAGAAAGACAGAGAGACAGAAAGCGAGAAATCACCCCCCAGGGGGGATGATCACACCGCAATCCCTTCTCCTCCATTATCCTCTCAGGATCTTGGGCACGCACGCACACGCGCCCAGTGTGAGTTTTAAGCCACCGGGTCCGGGACTTGAACCGCGGTCGACTACGTGGGAGTCCAGCAACATAGCCATTACGCTAACTGCTGGTTCCCTTATTATTGAGTTTTAAGTATAAGAAGCAATAGCCCCGATTAATTTACCTCATTTTCATTTCCACTGCTATATAAAGTATGTTGTTTGGGTACTTTGTGGGAGGGAGTTTTCTAAGTGTTGATATTTTGTACCTCCTGGGGGAAATCCTATGAGTGATACATTTCCAAAGAATTACTCGAAAGTCATTTGCCGTTGCGCTAATATGAATGCTCTAAGAATAACTTAGCTATAACATAGGAGGTAGGTAGTTTTGTTGTAAGGATTTGGGAAGATATCAGGAAAACTGGAAATAGCAGTTGGAAAATATACTGGGAAGGAGAGGGATGGTAAAAAACTTTCTGAAAATCGCATTGCTATGAAGTGCCAGAATTAGGACTTCATTAAATTTGAATCCTGGGCTGGATCTTAGTCCTTGTTCGCTCTATAGGAGTAAATAATTTAAGAAGTAGAAATACTGAGTGGCTCGTGGCACTGATTTCTTAGAATGGAACTGAGTGTCCTGTGCTCGTTTTGGGGCTTGGTACTTACTGTAAGCTGATAAGCCCAGGCCGTAAGGAGTGCAAGGTTCCGGGAGTTCCATCCAACTCCCCGGGTCTCTGCTTGCACATTGAGAAAAGAGGAGACCGAACCAGACCGTGATGGTGCGTGGGCTTAGGCTGTCCCAGAACTGTTTTGCAGTCTTGGCCAGTCACTCAGGACACGCACTCTCCCACTTAGTTAGACCTCCAGGTCTTTCTTATTCCTCCTTCTGACCACTTCTCACTGATGGCAAGTGGAGAGTGGAATGAAATTCGTTTCCATATCCCGGACTAGGTGATTTCCATGGTCCCTTTGAATGTTTATCATTTTCTGGTATTCCCAATTTCTGGCCAACTATTCCCCAAAACACTTTATTAAAACAACTTACATAGCAACAAGTAAGTAGAGAAATCAAGGAAAATGCACAGATGCTGGCAAAACCAAACCAAAAGCCAGCGGTGAGGGCATCACAGAGCTCCACTCTTCCCCTCTGTGTAAAGGACATTGTGTGGTTATAACCATCCAGATTTGCTATAGGGCACATGCACTCACTAGAGAGAGACAGAGACAGAGAGGGAAAGTGAGAAAGCACCCCTTGGGGGGTGTTAACCACCTCATAATTCCTTCTGCTCCATTCTCCTCTTGGGATTTGGGGCACACTCAGCACACACCCAGTTTTGTTTCTCTAGCCAGGTGCAAGACTCAGACCATTCAGTGGTGCACGTGGGATCCAGCCCTCTTACCACCACACCACCAGCTGGCTCATCTAAAGCTTTTTTAAGCCAGAGGCCACCAAATGCAGACAGATGGTTCCCTCGCAATTATCAGAAGTAATTTTTAGGAGCTTTTCTTCTCAGGTTCAGGGGCATTCTCAGGGAAAAAGGTAAATTGGTGGGGCTTCTGCCAGAGGGGGGGGGGGAGACAGAGACAGCGAGAGGCAAGGTGAGAAATCACCCCCTGGGGGGACGGCCACACTGCAATTCCTTCTCCTCTGTTCTTCTCCCGGGATCTTGGGCATACACTCACATGTGCCCAGTATGAATTTCAAGCCATCTGATCCAGGACTCGAACCACAGTTAGCCATATGGGAGTCCAGCGATGTATCTGCTACATCACCTGCTGGCCTAAAATTGGCTGAATTTCTTCTGCGGTGACTATATGGCTCATGAAATGTACTCTTAGAAAACTGGCAATTTGAAGAGGAAGGAAAGGTGTTTTGTTCAAAATGTGAACATCGAGTTAGGTTATTTCTCTGCAGTTTGTCCACGTGAGGTCTTCTCAGCTAAGGGGGTTGTAGATTGTGTGTGTTGATGTGACAGCTCATCATTTCTGACCCTGTGGCTGCTGTGCTGTGTCCTGCCTCCAGGAGGGGTCTGGCACCAGTGACCCTGGTAGTGACCAACCCCAGATACAATGGTCCTCAGCGGTCACTCCCATGTGTGACAGTTTCCTCAAGGATCCCTTTATGTCACCCTTCAGCATGGTCTGTGGATTGGACAGAGTAGGCAGAGAGGTACTCCCCCTCCCCATTTAGATTTCTTTTTTCTGAGAGGTTTTTGCCATAGAGCATGTACGCTCACCAAAAAGACAGAGGCAGAGAGACAGAAAGTGAGAAATCACCCCAGGGGAGATGGCCATGCCGCAATCCCTTCTCCATTCTTCTCTCGGGATCTTGGGCATGCACGCACATGTGCCCGGCGTGAGTTTAAGCCACTGAGTCTGAGACTCGAACCGTCATCGACTACATGGGAGTCCAGTGACATAGCCATTATGCCAACTGCTGGTCCCCCCATTTATATTTCTTGATGCTTCTTTTCTTAATTGCTGTCTTCACCTGCCAGGTTGGCTTTATAATGGACGTTCCCCAAGAGTCTTCCCCTGGCCTCCTTCTGCCAAGGCACGTGTCACGTTGTGAGGCTCTGCTCCCACCCCCAGTAGCTGAGCTGGAACAGATGCGGCGGAGTGGAGGATGGGACTTCTCAGCCAGGGCTCCACACCCCTCCCCTTTGGATGCAGATGTCTCTGGCATGTTGAAAAGAAAGATTAGCCCAGGTTGTGTCCTCCTGGAGTCTCCATGTCCCTGTTTCTGTCAGTCCTAGGCCCGGAGTTTGGCTTCCCTCATTGTTTGATTTCTGAAACCCCCAGTCTCCTTGGTAGCTTTTGAATGGCTCCATTGTCCCGGCGTGCTGCCTGAAACCCGGGGTCTGCTCTTGGGACTGGGCGCTCTATCCCCAGGAATCCAAGTAATGACTTAATAGCCACTGGCCTCAACTGGGCGTGCTCTGACAAGGGCTTTGTGAGTTGCAGAGCACACAGATGGAGAGGAGCAACTTATCCTGGGATGTCACAGTACTCCGCTCCAAATCAGGTGCCTTCTCAGCCTGCGTGTTTACTGAGAGCTGAAGCTTTCTATCCTCCCTCCACCGAGAATTTGACACAAAGCAGTGAAAATCAACATCTGATCTTCCACCGAAAGCTGGAGAGTCAGCACTAATCTCTTGAAACATTCACACACACACACACACACACAGTTTAATCCCAGGCTTCTTTTGCAAGTTCATTTTTTAACATCAGCTTTGGATGTCTCGCAGTATGTCCACGGTGGTCAGATGTATCTTAAAAGCTGTATCAATTTTTCTGGCCATGTTTGAAGGCATACCCCTTAGGGAAACGCTTGGCTCAGTGGCTAAGGCAGCCCACATTTAGTGTCCTGCCATCACCACCCCACAACCAAAAATGAAGCAGAGCTGTCTATGAGGGACAGCCAGAGACTTGAATTTAAGTCTTGATTGGAGCCTTTGGTCCAAGTATTTTATAATATTTGATTGAATGAGAGTGTACTCAGAAGTATGCATCCATGTGGAACTCAAAGAGCAATTTGGATCATGGTGGGTTCTGATACTGTGTCAGAACATACACTTTTTTTTTCTTTACGAATCATTTAATTTTATTTATCATTAATGTTTGCTATAGGTCATACATGCTTGAGAGAGAGACAGAGAGAGACAGAGAGAGAGAGAGACAGAGACAGTGAGAAAGCAAGCCACCAGGTCCAGGACATGAACCGCTGTCGACCATGTAAGAATCCAGTGTCTTAATCCCCACACCACCTGCTGGCCCCGCCTTATGCTGTTTTCTAAAACGAAGTTTAGTGCCTACAAAAGCTTACTCTTCCCTCTACGCTGCATATTGCTGACAACATATTTTCTTTTTCATCCCTTTTAGGAAAGTATGCCTCAGACGCCTCCCTTTTCAGCAATGTTTGACAGCAGTGGTTACAACCGAAACCTCTACCAGTCTGCAGAGGACAGCTGTGGAGGATTGTATTACCATGACAACAACCTCCTCTCCGGCTCCCTGGAAGCACTCATCCAGCACTTAGTACCTAATGTGGATTACTACCCGGATGTATGTATTTCTGCTGCTCTGACACATGTCCTTGGGATAGAGTAGTAGACGGGGACTACGAGAACTGCAGAATTATTGGGCCATCGGAGAAGTCATGACACCTTTTTGCATAGAAAAATATGTTATGACTTTTCTGATGACCCAGTATATCTAGGCCGCTAAGAATTTCTCTAATAAGAAACTGCATTTGATGATCGAGTGCTCCGAGATCAGATTGCACCTGCATGTGGATTGGGTTTGGTGTAGTCTGTGTATTTTTTTTTTTTTCGGGTTATGTGCCACATTATGGGCAGTCTGATACCATCTAAATGAAGTATCTGTAGGGTTGCTTCATGCATATACCTTAGTCCTTAAATAGAACTGCCAGAGAACATTGGATGCTCCCAGAATATTAAATGCCTTGTTTCCAAGACCATCATTATGCTGAGAAAAGTGACTGTAACCAGGGAAGGTACATGGAGGAGAACAAGATTGGTGCTCAAGATGCATTTCTTTGAAGATTGAGCATTAGGGACCAGCAGTCAGTGTAATGGCTATGTTGCTGGACTCCCATCTAGTCGACCGTGGTTCAAGTCCCGGACCCGGTGGCTTAAACTCATGCTGGGCGCATGTGCGTTTGTGCCCAAGATCCTGAGAGGAGAATGGAGAAGGGATTGCGGTGTGGCCATCCCTCCTGTCTCTGTCTTTCCGGTGAGCACACACACCCTATAACAAAACTTCTCCAAAAAAAATTAAAAATAAAAAAAGATTGGGCATTAGATGGCGTGTTTTTGTTTTATCTTGATAACCCACATTTGCATAGACCGTACTTTCTAATCTAGAGTATTATATATTCTCTCAGCCTTTACATTAATTCCAAGAGAGTGAAGGGGGGAAAACTGAAATGCAGTGTCTTGTGTATTTGCTCATGGTCTCTCTCCCGGCATCAGCAATCAAACTTAGGTTTTCTTTATGGGGCAAGTGATTTTTTCCCTATTTTCTCCTGCTGTAGCTGCCCCTGTGGAATTGAGCTCAGGAGTACAACAAGATTTACTAAGCAGCTGGTTATTGATAAAGATTTCATGAAAATATCTAGAGACTGCATTCACTTGTTTTTATAAATACAATAACTTCTTTGGTGTACAAAAGATAGTTTGTACTTGCCACTGTAATTCCCCGTAATGTTTCTTACTGAATTATCTCTCTGTGTGTGATTTGTTATATAGCATTTTCAAATATGTTGCCACACAGGGAAATCTTGTAATCAAAACTAAAAGGAACCCCTTGTTCAGCCCTCTAAGTGTTTATGAGCTACTAAAGGCGCCTGAGGGGGAAAAAATAAAAAAATAATAAAAAGGCCCATGGAATTTCTTTTTTTCTTTGGGAGTCTGAAACTATTATAACAAATAAGCACTACTTCATTACTGGCTTCTTGGGACACAATGTGGTTAAAGAAAAGTATATAGTGTTACATTGTACTTTATCAAATTGCTTAGCCTTTGAACAAGTAAATAGGTTACTTGAAAGCTGGCCTTTGAATGTTCCAACACAGATACTTCAGTGTGCTACAGTGTACGCTGGAGAATTCTTGAGCTGAATGTGGGTTGAGTGGGTGGGGATTTTGTTGTCATTGCTTTTGGTTTCCATTGAGTTACCATAATATTTGGAGACAGCACCAGCTTCTATATGGGGAGTATATTTAAGTTAGATTTAGCTCCCTGGACTGAATCTCATTCTTCTTTGTGAGTGTGAGTTATGTGTTCTGGTATCCTGGCTCCCCCAGGGTGGATGTGAAAATGTGCTCTTAATTGCAAAAGCCAAACGTATCCTGTATTTTGCTATTTTTAGCATGGTTTAAAAGAAAAGCTGTATCAGAAATCCATCTTACCCTGTTTTACTACTAGTGGGTATTGCTTTTGAAACAGCAGCCTCTTCATTTGGAGCAAGAGAACTTAATGAAATAAGGAAGATACATTTCCGAGGAAAATGTAACCATGGTGACTTTTTCCTCTTGCCACAGAGAACGTACATATTTACCTTCCTGCTCAGTTCCCGGTTATTTATGCATCCATATGAGCTCATGGCCAAAGTTTGCCACTTATGTGTTGACCACCAGAGACTCAGTGATTCCGATGGTGATAAGGTAATGGCGTATTTTCAACTGCATAATTTTTAAATTGGGTATACTAATCTGTGGCTTAGATTTTGTAAAGCCGGTATCTCTTTAAGTACTCTTGGCTATGCATAGGGAATTGGGAGTGGTATAAAGAACCCCATATAATTGTAACGCATGAAATATCCCTAGAATCTGCTTTGAGTGGGAGGCTCTTGGTGTTGGCTTGGGAGGGGGAGGCCTGGAACTTTTTGTTCAACTCCTGAGACTTTTTGCACTAGAAGTTTATCAATGATGCTGTGTAATTATGTATTTGATGTAGTCTCTGGTGATAGACGTTACTAAATTAGATTTGCTTTTGCTCCCTAGAATCAGATAAGAAAAATTGCACCTAAAATCCTTCAACTTCTGACAGAATGGACAGAAACATTTCCTTATGATTTTCGGGATGAAAGAATGATGAGAAATTTAAAAGACCTGGCTCACCGAATAGCCAGTGGCGAGGAGGTTGGTAAACTGCATTTAGCATGTCCACTGGACTTCCTGGGCATAGAGGGTGGGACATAGTGCTGAATTATGAATCAGAGTCTCTGCTGCTGCTTTTTTCTTGGCTTTAGACCATCTCATTTCAAAAGGATATAGTCTAGATGAATTTGGGGTATGTTCATGTCAATTCATGCATAGAATTCATGTTGCAAGACTGTGTGTTTTAATTTGCCAGAGGGCATATGTACTCACCAGAGAGAGAGAGAGGAAGAGAGTGAGAGAGCAAGAGTGAAAGAGAGGGAGAGAGAGAGAGAGCGCCTCTCAGTGGGACATAGTCACGCCACAATCCCTTCTCCTCTATCCCTGCATTCTGTGGAAATTCAGAGCATGTACCCACACATGGCCAGCCTGTGTTTTGAACCACTGGGATAGGATTCAGACTGCATGGTCAGCCATGTGGGATCTGGCTCCCTTAAAAACACTGCCATAGTACCAGACTAAGTATGTATTTAGTTTTACCTTGCTTCCTTCCCAAAATGTTTGACACAGCTGGTTAAATAATAAATAACATATTCGTTAATTTATTTATAAAGTAAATAAACATGTTAATATATCCACAGATGATAAAAAATATTAGCAGATCATAAATAGAAATAGACAATCTGGGGCCCGGAGGTAATGCAGTGGTTAAGGATGCCGGACTCCCACATGACTGATGGCAATTCGAGTCCTGGACCTGGTGGTTTGCTTTCTCACTTCTCTCTCTTTCTCTCTCTCTCTTCCTCTCTGGTCAAATTAAATTCAATCAATAAATAAAGTTAAAACAAAATAATTCTCTTTGGTCAAATTAAAATAAATAAATAAATGAAGTTAAACAGAATAATTCTTTTTAAAAAAAGAAACAGGCAATCTAGACCCTAGAAGGGAGAAGTCAACTATGCTGATGTCGAGACCCAGTGAGTGGGACGGGATTGCTGTGGTCTTGGTTTAAGTGCTATGTAAAAGGGAATATTGTTGGCTATATATTCTGCACTGTCAGGAAAAAGAAAAGCATGCTGATTGTTTAGGGCACTCGATGACAATTTGGAAAGCTTTCTTAGGAGGAATTCTGTATAGGAGACATAGAATGGGAGGCTCTTTATATAGTGCTCTTTATAAAACTGTTTCTAACAAATGATTCTTGATAAAAGCTGAGCTCATAGATTTCATGTGTAAATTAGTAAAGGTAATTCTTTAGGTGAGGAGACTAGAGAAAATGATGAAGGTTGTCTGAAGCATGGCCATTGATGGAAGGCTAGCATCTAGAATAGGTGGATATGGAAAATAAGTCTCTGAGCTATTCTCTCATAAAAATCACTTCCTTCCATTGAGCCTTTGATAAGAGCTAACTAGCTGTGACAAATGCAAGGTTATCCTCTTCGAAGCAGACCTGGAGGCTGGTATCCTATGTGGAGGCTTGTAGGGCAAGGATGTTTTTGTATGGCTGGTAAGCTTCTGGGAGCAAGTCCCTTAAGCAGAGATACAACATTTTCACATAGAAAAAGGTAGAGGAAGCCTTTGGCAGTTGTAGGGCTGTCTCGTTTCATCCATCTCAAAACGCGCTTTCCTATAATGAAGAACCTTCCCTGAGAACTCATTCTTTCTGCGGTCTGCTTGAAAGATAATGTAAAAAGACACCCTTCTAATTCTTGTGAATGTGTTTTCATGCCATCCCCCTGACCTTTAAAATCAGACTAAAATGAGGTAAGATTAACGCTTGAAAAATTGCTCCCTGGCATTCCTAGTGTGTGCTCGACTCACGAAGTGGAACGAGCCCTTTTACCGTTACTTTAGGACGTTGGTGCACTGAGTGCTCCAGGTACCCATTATTTCTGCAAGGCTCAGTGCGTTTCTTCCTGAGTCATTTCGTACGCTGTAAATGTTAGAAGTCGTTTGTGCCTATGACAGGTCCTGGAGAGGTACACGTTGATGGGCCCCTCACTCACAGAGGCCAGAGTTAAACATCACAGCACAATTTGATAGCACATCTGCTAGGAAGGTTAGCTTTGGGGTTCCGTGGCAGGGTCAGTGCTGCTCAGTGACCTTAGTTTATGACAAGCTGCTCTAAAGGTTAGTGGCATTATGAGTGCTTTTTCTTGTCTGAAGGCTGAGACCTAAATCAGATAGTCATTCCTCATTTCACTTAAGTTGTGCGTAGCTACTTGAATTTATGTGTCAGTCAGCTTTCTTTCCCATCATTGCCTTTTTTGTTTTTTCCTTTAAGGTTGTTGCCATAGGGCAAAGGGACAGTGAGATGGAAAGTGAGAAGCCACTTCCCAGGGGGACTGGCCATGTTGCAGGTCCTTCCATTCTCCTCCTGGGATTTTGGGCATGCACACATACACAAGCCACTGGGTCCAAGACTCGAACTGAGTTCGGCCATGTGGGAGTCCAGCACCTTACCACCATACCACCTGCTGCCCCCCTCCTCCCCCATCATTGCTTTTTTAAGCAATAGAAACTACTTGGTTCTTGGATAGAAAGAACTTGGTTCTTTCCAAAAAGAGTACCTCAAAAATCGTTTTTTTCTTTTTAAGTTGTTAGTATTTTTAAATACCAAGTGTAGCAAGTGAGTGGCTTTGGGTCCTTCTCATGGTGGGAGTCAGAGGGGAGTACTTTCTGTGTTGGCCAGGTGAGATCTGGTCTTTGTGTTGAATAGGATCCATTCACTTGGACACGGGGTAGAACAGCGAAAAGGGCCGAATAGCCTGCCAGACGTGGCTTTCTACCCACGCTTCTTTGTTAATAACGTATTCTGGATAAATCTCAAGAAGTTCAGATCATTTTGAGCATAAAAAGAGTAGAAGAGAAGACAAGCCAGTCCTAACTGAGGAACTGATTAAACGAGGGGTTCAGTGGAGCGCTGTCAGCTGCCTTGACCAGGTTGGGTTCTCTAAGGGGATGTCGTTCCTGATTCCTCTCAGGACTTAGGAATCAGGTACACACATGACAACCGGCTGTTCTGCACGTGCTTTGACCAGGCCCTAAACGTGTTGCTCCTCCCTCATCTTGGTGACTCCCCGGCATTAGGTCCCTTTCAGCTCTTTTTTTTTTTTTGGAGAGGTTTTCACTACAGGGCGCGTGTACTTGCCAGACAGACAGAGAGAGACAGAAAGTGAGAAATCACCCCCCAGGGGGGATGGTCACGCCGCAATTCCTTCTCCTCCATTCTCCTCTCGGGATCTTGGGCACGCACGCACACACGCCCGGTGTGAGTTTTAAGCCACTGGGTCCGGGACGTGAACCACGGTCGACTACGTGGGAGTCCAGCGACATAGCCATTATGCTAACTGCTGGTTCCCATGGTCCCTTTCAGCTCTTAAGTGTGAGGGCCCCTCTGCTTCCTGCTCTTTGTGTGGCAGGCTCCTTATCTGTCGTGTGCTGAGATCTTTCCTCGCCACCCCAGCTACGACCATAGCCACTTCCCGTTACTGGCTTTTACCACAATTTCCTCCATAGCACTTTTTTTTTTTTTAATTCGGGGAGGTTTTTTGCTATAGGGCATGTGTGCTTGCCAGAAAGACAGAGAAAGAGAGATAGAAAGCAAGAAATCACTCCCCAGGGGGATGGCCACACCGCAATCCCGTCTCTTCCATTCTTCTCTCAGGATCTTGGATATGCATGCACACACGTCCGACATTAAGCCACCGGGTCTGGGACATGAACCACAGTTGACTCCATGGGAGTCCAGTGACATAGCCATTACATCTCTGCTGCTCCCCCTCCATAGTGCTTTATAGCACTCCGTGATTAGTAATTGTTACCTTTTTTTAAAAAACAAAACAAAACAAAACAAAAAAAATCTTTTATTTCTTCAGAGAGAGAGAGAAAGAGCGAGCACTCCCCCTCAACAGAGTCCTTATTCTGTAGTCAGGCCTTGGCCTGCTCGTATTAGGGGCACACACACATGCACAGTGTATACAAGCAGGCCCTGGGTGCGAACTGGAGACTCCCTCGTGTGGTCCAGTTTTGTTACCATTACTACACCGTCCAGCCTCTACTTGCCTTCTTTTTTTTTTTTTTTTTTTCATGTGCTCGCCAGAGAGACAGAGACAGAGAAACAGAAAGTGAGAAATCACCCCCTAAGGGGGTTGGCCATGCCACAATCTCTTCTCCTCCATTCTCCTCTCTGGATTTTGGGCAGGCACGCACACATGCCCAGTGAGTCAAGCTGCCAGGTCTGGGACTTAAACCATAGTCAACGACGTGGGAGTCCAGCACTTTAAACACTATGCCACCTGCTGGCTCCACCTCTGCTTGCTTTCTTATTGATTTCTTTCCCCACTAGCATCCATGCTATGCTCTCTTTGCTCTTCATGACATCTTAAATTCCTAGCTCAGTGCCTGGCATTTAATAGGCTCTGAATAGTGTTTGAGTGAATGAGCAAATCAGTTACTGGAATAGGAAACTATTATTTCCCTCCACTGGAAAGAGT
>NW_006159811.1:2195404-2222469 GCF_000334495.1 Tupaia belangeri chinensis
GTGGGCTTCGGTTGGGACTTGTTACTTCTTGCTTAGGATTTTAGACGTTTTTTGGCAGTCAGTGGGTCCAGGTGTGCCCTATGTATAATTTAGTCAGGTTCTTCTGATTCTGCTAGGACAGTTCCGCATAATTTGGCTTAATACATCTCCCCCTGGGGATTTGCCCAAAATGAAGTGGTTTATTAGGACTTGCCTGGAAGAAACATGAAATGAAACTAATGATTGAATTACATGACAAATGACTATAGTGGGTAGAATGCAATTTTCTCTTCCTTAAGGGGCTGGTCTTTCTAATAAGAATTTCTGTCTTTATTTGCCAGGTAATTACTGTCACTGGCATTTGAAGTTATAAAAAAGAATAAGTACATATTTAGCAATTCATGACTCAGTGAGGAGGTATGCTTCCCAACAAATAGCTTGATTTCTCCAATGGAATCAAGTGGCAGCAGGGAACTTTTCAAAGAGCTCTTTCTCTCACAGGCCTTCGTGCTAGTTGAGTGCTAGTTGCTATTTGAGTAGCTTTTCCTTTACTCACTATTTGTACTTTTTTTTTTTCATATTTTGCTGCTGCTTTCTGCTCATTAACAACCTGACACTACTTTTTTTCTAGCTCTTGTCTATAAACTTATTTCTCTTTCCTTCAATAAACTTATTTCTCTCTTTTTTATTTTTTATTTTTTTTTTATGCCAGAGTGTGCATGTGTTGGCCAGAGACAAAGAGAGAAAACGGAAAAGCACCCTCCATTGGGGATGGTCACACCACAATCCCTTCTCCTCTCTCTCTCCATTCTTTTGGAATTTGGGGCATGCACACATACACTTGCCAGGTTTTTCAAGCTGCTGGATCTGGGACTTGAACTGCATAGTCAGCTATATGGGAATCAGTGCCTTAACCACTCTACCACTAGTTGGCCCGAAAATTCATTTTTCAAAAGTATAGAATAAAAATCGTTCACCAGATGTGCTAACATCATGATTTAACTGAAAGGATAATTGTTTGGTTGGTTTTGGCCAGAAAAGGAAGACTGAAAGAACTGCGTACCTCGCGGTAACTGTACCCTAGATTGCTTGTGAAGTCGTTTCTTGGACTTAAGAGTCAAGAGATTGATCCTTGGGACCAGCAGTTGGCGCAACGGCTATGTCGCTGGATTCCCATGTAGTTGACCGCAGTTCGCGTTCCGGACCTGGTAGCTTGAAACTCATGCTGGGCATGTGTGTGCGTGCCCAAGATCCCAAGAGGAGAATGGAGAAGGGATTGCGGCGTGGCCATGCCCCCTGGAGCGGGGGGGTGATTTCTTGCCTTCTGTCTCTCTGTCTGGCGAGCGCACACGCCCTATAGCAAAAACCTCTCCAAAAAAAAAAAAAAGATTGATCCTTACCATAATACCTGCAACACTTTTTAAACCAGTTTCCCGTAAGTGGTGTAGTGGTGGAGTAACAAAGTGAACAGGCGGCGTCTGCTGGTTACTCTGTGGGGAGATTCGGCCCCGTGGGAGAGTTTGGGGGACATCAGACCGACTTTTGAATGCATGTGGAGGTCAGACAGCAGAAAGGACTACCCACTCCACATTCAGCGTGGAAGCTGGGAGGTGACTGGAGGGGGCGGGATAGTAACCGTGTATTTGTCAGGTCGCTGTCTGTGTCCTTAGACTGATGAGACTGAGAAGAATAGAAATGGAGATGAAGGACGTGGCTCTGAAGGAAAAGTGTGAGGGAAAGGATGCTGCCACTTGAGATTAGTGTTCTATTTTTACTGTTCTTGTGATTGTCAGAGGGCACATGCCCTTGCCAGAGCGGGACAGATACATAGAGAGGGAGAAAGCACTCCTCAGTGAGGGGTGGGAGAGGAAGAAGCACCCCCTCAGTGGGGTGTAGTCACAGAACCACGTCGTCTTTATTTCTCTGTTCTGTCAGGATTTGAGGCGCACCTACACATGTGCCTGGCATGTTTTTTAAACCATCAGGGCTGAGATTTGAATTGCAGTAGCTCATTGGGATCTAGGTCCCTTAGCCACTAGGCTGTGGGGACAGTCTGAAATTGATGGATTTTAACCCACTACAAATAAATGGGTATTTTTCTCCGCCAGGACAGAAAACATTCAGTTATTGTAGTACTCATTACACCGGATCCTAAAACAGCTCATCTAAAGTGTGTCATTGTGGTTTTCTCATGACCCAACTTGAATTATCCTGTCAATACCAGCCTCAGAAAATGATGAAATCTTACAGGCCTGAAAAGATATATGTATGTGTCTATTAAGCCGTTGGAGAGGGGCTGGTTCTTCCTGTACCTGCCCTACAGCAGGTTGATTCTCCGACATCAAGGGAAAAAGCATTTCAGGACAGGGTCTCTGAGTCCGCAGAGAGGTGGTAACAGGCATGCAGAGCCAGGATGTGATCCTTTGCAATCCCCCAGCAGACATACCGGAAGAACGTTCAGCAGATGATGCAGTGTCTGATCCGCAAGCTTGCTGCACTCAGCCAGTACGAGGAGGTCCTGGCGAAAATCAGCTCCACCTCTACAGACCGGCTCACGGTCCTCAAGACCAAGCCCCAGTCCATCCAGAGGGACATCATCACCGTCTGCAGTGACCCTTACACGCTGGCCCAGCAGCTGACTCACATAGAGCTGGTGAGGCTGTTATCATCCTGCCCTTTACAACCACAGACTCGCTTTGCTTTGGCAACCAGACAGTGCGTTTATCAGCAGTAATGTCACGGGAGAGGTCAGAATAATCCAAATAGGAAATAACCTACGAAATAGCTGAACTGCTTTATTTAGGGATTTGAACATGAATGCTCCTGATATTCTGGGAAGTCCTTGTAAATACATACTGAACAAGTTGAAGAGCAGAGAGTTTATTGACCTTCTTAATTTTTTTCATAACTTGTTCCTTCTTTCTCTGTCTTGTGGAAAATTGCCTTTGTTCAGACCTTGAAGATGATGAATATATTTAGGCTCAAAGGCTTACTTTATCATTTGCATCTTAAAAATTGGGGCTGATGCCAAAAGTCAATAGAGGGAGTTGATAGCCTATTTTTATATTTTATTTATTTTTCCATTTTCTTCTATATTGTTGACCTGCCGGATCTGTGTTTCAGGAGAGACTCAATTATATTGGGCCAGAAGAATTTGTTCAGGCATTCGTGCAGAAGGACCCTTTGGACAATGACAAGGTAATCCATCGACCCAGAGGTCAGCCCCAAAACCAGAAATGGAATTCCTCAGCCTGTGATAGTGGGTGTAAGAGACAGAAGTCGAAACTGTTCTGTTTTAGGTTTTAAAACGAGGAGGTATTATTTTCATTAGCCATGTCTGATTCGTTGCCGTCCTCCTTGAGCCAGGTCTCCAAGTGCCTTTATAATTTTCTCGCTGTATCACTGACTTTAAGTCCTTCCTTTCCTCCTGAGTGGGAAATTTAATAAGACCTTGACAGCACGCAGATGCAGGTATTTGTGGTGATGAAGGTGGGAGATAAAAGTGTAATGGTTTTAGCAGATTAAGTCAGAAAGAAAAATAAAAGAGAATGCTCTCCTCATGATTCAGCAGTCGCAGGGGCAGGAGAGAGAGGGCGCCCAGCCTGCTGCCACTCAGGGCCTTGACAGCCTCACCTCTTGTTAAGGTAAATCCTTCCCGATGATACTGGGGATGGGCTGGAAAACGGGTGTACACACATGAGAACGTTGTCCAGTGACCTCTGGAAGCATTTTGAATCGGTAGGCAAGGACTGCGTCACCTACTGGTGAAAGCTTCCCGCTGGGAGTAAGGGCAGCAGCTGTTTTCCGGCCTCAGAATAGTTTCTGTCAGTACAGGAAGCGAACCCTGTGTTTTGCAGTAGAAGGCTAGTGGACTTTTTTTGTTTGCTTCTTTCTTTTGGAAGGAAGGAAAGAGGGGTGTAATTAGCCTCTTCAAGCTTGGCCTTGACCTCCAAGGTGAGATTCCTATCTTTTGCTTTGGAACATTGTCACTCACCCCACTAGAGACTGTGATGGCGCGGACTTCCATTTAGCCTCTTTGGGTGCTGTTTCGTTTCTTGCTACATGGTGTTCTAAAATTTTATCCTACAACTTAATTTTAGGAGAACATTTTCTAGTCCTCTGCTTTCTTAGTTTCTCTTCCTTTTGGGTTGTTTTTCTGAGGACAAATCCCACACAGAGTAAGTTTTCTGGGAAGGAAAAGAAAGACATTTTTATAAATGTATCTGCATTTTTAGACCTTATAGCTTTCAGTGGACTATACTAAGAGATTTTGATATTTCTAAGTGTAATTAGGAATGTAGTGGTTGGGGCCAGCAGGTGGTGTGATGGTTAAGGTGCTGGACTCCCATATGGCTAACCATGGTTCGAGTCCCAGACTGGTAGCTTGCTTTCTCACTGTCTCTTTCTCTCTCTCTGCCCTATGACAAACTAAAAATAATAATAATAATAAATAAAATTAAATAAATCTTCAAAAAAGAATGTAGTATTTCTCTCTCTCTCTCTCTCTCTCATCTTATTAGGCCATTGAGAAAATCATGACATGTTTTTCTTTGCAAAAATGCATCATGTCTTTCCCACTAATCCAATAGAAAGCCTTTCTAATCCATATATAGAGAATAAATGCCCATATATGACAAAATGAGAACTTAATGCATTCTTTTTTTCCCACCAAGTTCTGTTTGCTTTCTCTACAGAGTTGCTACAGTGAACGGAAGAAAACACGCAACTTAGAAGCTTACGTGGAATGGTTTAATCGCCTCAGCTACTTGGTGGCTACAGAAATCTGCATGGTTAGAAAATGAATTTGCTCTCTCCTAGTTTTCAATATTATTTTTTAAGACTTACTTACAACTGACAAGCCTGTGTGTTAGATAACTACCTTCTGTCACTTTCTTCTGTATAGCCTGTAAAGAAGAAACACCGTGCAAGAATGATTGAGTATTTCATTGATGTAGCTCGGGAGTGTTTTAACATTGGCAACTTTAATTCCTTGATGGCGATAATCTGTGAGTATTTTCTGGAAGTTATGTGTCCTTTATTTTTACTGGTCCTGTGAAACGTATTCACTGAAAATTTGCAAATAGTGCTGCTTTGTTCATGAAAACTGTACTTTTTAATCCTGAGTTATTTTGGAATGTCCAGACTATGTTAAATAAAGCCAGATTGGTGAGAGGATGTGTAATCCTCCTTAAATATGCAAGAATTTATGGAATGTTCTTAATTAAATTATCCTCAGCTTAAACAGTCATCTATAAAAGCTTATAAGTGAGGTATTTGTCTAAATAAAATGTTTTGAGAAGTTTTGGGGCAGCTTGTGTATCAAGCATTATAGAAATACACGACCTGAGACTTAAGCATATGATTTCTTCACCATGAGCATGTGGGCAACAGGTTTCCCTTTCCTGAGAAACTGGACCTTTTCTGACTGTCCATGCTCCTAGTATTAGCACCTGCAGACCTTGTTACTCTAGTGTGCAGACGTGCTCCTATATGTGATGAGAGTTCAAACACCAGAGACGATGCTTCTCCCTATTAACTGTATAGAGTGTGTGGTAACAGTATGTCTTGATTATCTCAGTTTATACCTGTTGTCTTGCCATAATTTCATTTACAAGTGTCCTAGTTTATGAAATGACAAGTTATATGACCCATCCTATATATTGTAGGTACTCAGTAAACAGATGAAGAGAAGAATAAAGAAGAGAGTCAGGGTCAGTTTGAAGCTAGAGGACCCACCAAATTTAAATTAATCATCTTTACTACTTTTTAAAAGTTTTGTTTATTTTTTCTGTGAGAGACATCCAGAGAGAGACAGACAGACAGGTACTTTGGACAGGGTCTTCACACTGATCCACCCCCAGCCTCAGCTAGACTGGCCCACAGGCTCATACCTGCATACCCAGCACATCCAGAGAGGCCCTCAGACATGAACTGGGGACCTTCTTATGTGGGTCCAGTTGGTAACTGCTAGGCTACTGCATGGCCCTTACTTCAGTAATCCTGGTATTAGCAAATTCTTCCTTCCACCAATTTTTTTTTTTCTATTTTATTGGCATATAATTTCCCATTTGTCTCCACCATAAAATTACTGGCCAAGTCTTGGCTCATTATTTATCTGACTCACTCCATGCAAATAGTGAACAAAAAGATGGTCTGAATCAGGCACCTGGAAGATCCATAGTCTCAGTAATAGAATATTACTTAATTTCCCTCCTACGCTATCCAGAAAATGTCAAGGCAAGCCATAGCATGAGAGAAAATATTTGTAATACATACAGCCTGACAATGAACTTGCATCAGAATTTATAAAGAACCCTACAAATCAATAAAAAGACAAAGACTTGAACAGATCCTTTCCAAAAGAAGTTATGCCGATGGATAATAAGTGTATGAAACAAGGCTCCGTGTCATTAGTCATCAAAGAAATACAAGTCAAATCACAGTAAAGTACTGTTCCACATGCTGGAATAACTGAAATGAAAGAGACTGTTTACACCAAATTTTGTTGAGGATATGTGGGACGAGTAGAACCCTTACACGTTATTGGTGGGAATATAAAATGGCAATACTAATGAAAACTGGAATCTCATTAAGTTAAACATATACCTATTCTTTCACCCCAAAATTCCACACACCTATGTGTTGGGTTGTCAGAAAAGTCATGACGTATTTTTTTCTAAGCAAAAGTTCATCATGGCTTTTCTGATAACCCAATATTTAACCCATAAAAATGCAAATATATGCCCACAAAAAAGATTTGTACAAGAATGCATGTAAGCAGCTTTATTCATAATAGTCCAAAACTAGAAACCACCCAAAGGCTCATTTACAAGTGAATGGCTAAATAAATTGTGACATATTCATACAGTGAGCTGCTGATCAACAATAGAAATGAAGAGTTGATACATATAAATAACATGGATGTATTTCAGAACCATAACGTTGATCAGAAGACGCCAAACACAAACAGTTATACGCATAGTATGACTCCAGTCACATGGAGCTGTAGAATAGACAAAGCTTATCAGTGGTGATGGGCCACCACTGTTCTGACTTTTCTGGGGGTTGGAGATTGATTGGAAGGGAGGCCAAGGGAGCTTCTGGAAGTTTAGAGTATTCTGTATTGATCTTTGCTGGGGTGATGGTTCATGGACTTCTATATACATTTGTGACAATTCACCCAATTGTATATTTAAGATCTGTGTATTTTTCTATATGTAATTTTTTGCCTCAATTAGAAAGGAATCTTCTTGTGGTCCTTAAAATGTGAATGTTGGTGGCATGGATTGAACATATGCTCTCCTTTAAGCTGGCGTGAGCTCTTTCTCTCTACGAACAGCCACTGTAATGGTTTTCCAGTAGCTGTCGTATGTGAGGTACCATTCAGGGCAGGCAGCAGGGTATGGAATGCATGTAGGTTATGGAGTCAGATCAGGATGAGTCTCCATCTCTGTGACTTGTTAACTAGATGGCCTTGGGGAAATCTCTTACCTCTGGAACTCAGCTTACTATAGAAATATCAAAGGGATGTATAGAATAATACAGGTAAAGTGTGGATGATATGTTAGGCTCTAGGTCAAGGGTCAGGAAACTACAACTATCGACCATATCTGACCCCCCCGCTCCCTGATAGTTTCTTTATGGCTGGTGAGCTAAGAATAGTTTTTATATTTATAAATGATTGAAAACAATCAAATGGAGACAGGTAAACACAATATAAATTCGAATTTCAGTATTCATAAATAAAGGTTTTTTAATAATTATTTTATTTTATTCATTATCATTATTGTTAATTTGACCAGAAAGAGATGGGGGGAGGAGTGAGAAAGTAAGCCCCCAGGTCCAGGACTCGAACCATGGTCAGCCATGTAGGAGTCCAGTGCTGTAAACACCACACCACCTGCTGACCCCCATAAATAGTTTTACTGGCACAGAGCCATTTTTGTTTGTGTAGTTATCTATAACTGCTCTGTACCACAGAGTGCTGTGCAGTTATAACACAGATCATGTGGCCTGCAAAGCCTAAAATCTTTTCCTTTACAGAAAAAATGTGCTCATCTCCACTCGAAGTAAATGGTAGCAATTATGTTGTTTCTGGGCTTAGAACTTGCCAGAAAAAGTTGTAAAACTGAAATTGATTAGCTACTGATAGCTCATGGAACTCAAACTTAGTAATGAGTACTTTTTAAGAGCATTAAGTTAAAATGGCTTTTTTTCTTCCTCTATTTCTATTTTTTTTTCCCCCCCTGCACCTCCATTCTACATGGGAAGCTGGCATGAATATGAGCCCAGTCTCGCGACTAAAGAAAACTTGGGCCAAAGTGAAGACTGCGAAGTTTGACGTTCTTGAGGTATGTGAAGCTGACGCTTTGCTGCGAAGTAGCATTCTTACACCTGGAAAGTGGAAATCCTCTCTGTGATCCTGTCTCTTGATCAGAGAGCACAGAGGAAGAAACCCATCTATGCTGATAGACTCAGGGAAAAGAAAGGGATTGGAATTAGAGGACGAGGAAATGAATCAGGTTGTGGACTGGTCCTTTTACAGATAGAGGTGTCCATCTGGGGATTAAATGGCTGGAGAAACGTGACTCAGCAGTCCTAGCCCATCATTGGCCAGAAGAGAATTTGAGTTCTGCACAGTGGAGAGTTCCACTTCACCGTGCCTACTAGCTCCGTTTGTCAGCACTGTCCCAGGGAGGAATCCCTCATCCCCACGGAAATACCCATGCCCTGTCCTGTCAGCAAGTGTAGCCAACCTGTGAAGAAGTCCTTCTCGTAGAATTCTGAGAGGAGAAACAGATGGCACAAGGGGATATGTGTTCGAATCACGTTCCTCTCCATAGTACCTCGGTGTCTTGTTGCTTTGAGTCTCCTGTCCATGGAGATAATAAGAAAGTGTTCTTTCCCAAGATTTTCCCCAAATTGGGAGTTATCATAGAAGTATTATGTAATGCTTTATTCACACGATGTAGTAAATGTCTTTTCTTTCTTGCAAAATGGTTTGCTTCGATTATTTGTGAACGATTTTGATTTTTTTACCAAATGCAAAACAACACAAATTTATTGGGTTGTCAGGAAAGTCATGCCACTATTTTTCTATGAAAAAATGCATCATGACTTTTCAGACAACCGAATACTAAAAAGTGTTGGCTCACTATTCTTAGCTAGTCATCAGCTGGCCCACTGGCCTTCAGATGAAACAAGAACATTTTTTTAATGCTGGGATTTAGCTTTGTGTTACCAGTTTTAGGTCTCATCTCAATGATTAGACTAGAAATAATTTGATCTAGGTTGAAGGTTATCAGAGTTGACATCAACTTGCATAACTAACCCAAATCTCAGGAAAGAAAACATTTATGTTTTGATGTGAAGCATTTGTGTTTTGCATTCATCATATTCCTCGTGAGTTCTCTAGCTTATTTTGAATTTTTATGTATAGTTAAATGTACGATTTTGTTAACTTCCTGCAGGTGAGAAGTAAGGAAATATTCTTCTCTCTTTTATTTATAGCATCAGATGGATCCTTCAAGCAATTTCTATAATTATCGAACAGCTCTTCGGGGAGCAGCACAAAGGTCTTTAACTGCCCACAGTAGCAGAGAGAAGGTACGTCCTTAGAGTGTGTTGTTCTTGGTAGAGTTGTCATATCTTACACGGGACTGCTACTATGATGAGCTGTGAGCTCCTATGATGCGTGGAGCTTCTTTGACCCGTGCACACCTTAGAGAGAGGGGTGCCTACTGTAGAATGTTAACCCCTGCCACATAAGGAAGGAGAATGCTAAAGGAGAGTCAACCTGTAGAAAGGAAAGGTGACTTGGTGCAGAACTTTGCAAACGCCTATTACTGAGTTATTATATGAGTTACATGATTATTCTGTGCTGTGTCCTAGTTGTATTTCAAGCAGCAAATTAAGTCAAATGTTCGGATGACGAAAAGCATTAGAGAGTAATTTGGTTTAATGGAAGGTAGACATTTAAGCGCTGCACGAGGTAGCTGACTCAATGTAACCTTTTGCCTTAAAAGAATTAGCTTTCCTCCCACAGTTAAGTCATTTATTTTCAGAAAGTAGGTTAGTTGCTATAGCACTAAGCCTGCTGTTACTAATTGGATATGCGGGTGGCAGAAAAAGTTCAGGGGTGATGTCTGAGAAATTAATGACCCTTATTCTCCCTACCTAGTCTTAAACAAGTTAATACCATCCTGAGTCTGCCATACTCTTGACTGAGGGTCCTTTCTTGACGTATTTTGGTGCTGTGTTTTCTTTGTAAGGAAATACACTTGTTTCCACATTTGGCTATCATGTTGTTTGAGAAGGAAATACTGATGATGCTAAATGGGCTAGGAAGGGTGCTTGATGGAAGTGATTTTCTTTTGACATTCTGTCCATCTTTTAACTTAAACTGTATCTTCAACAAATGAAAGAAAATGGGAGTAAAACCATTTCATGGCCTCTTAATCACCCCCGCCAAAAAGCCTCAGCCTCAGTGATCTAAAATAAATATAAAACCCCACCTTTAAAAAATACTAAGTGGATTCTCAGTGAAATCTAAAATATTGGTTCTGATGATGTTTGGGAGATACTGTAATTATTATTATTTTTTAAATAATGAAGCTTACAAAGTCAGAGAGGGGATGAAGCAGAAGCGGTCTCACTATATCCTAATGAGTTTATCGGTTTTTGAATTTTGTTTGCTCTGGGTCGGCAGGTGGCCTGGGGGTTAAGGCACTAGACTTCCACATGGCCAATGTCAGTTTAAGTCCTGGACCTGATGGCTTGCTTTCTCACCTCCTCTCTCTCTCCCTGTCTCTCTCTGGTCAAATTTAAATAAACAAACAAACAAATAAATAAAACAAATAATTAAAAAAATAATTCTGCTTGTTCAAATCCCAATACTCCCATGACTAGCTTTAGAACAAATCTAACCTGAGGTTTGATAAGCTTCAGAAAATCAGTGTAAACACAGCAGGAGCCCAGCTCCCTGAAGCACGGGGAGACATTGGAGGTTGTCCATGGCCTGGGTCACCTCTCTCGTGGGTGCCAGGCTTTCTCCTCCCGGTCCTCAGTGAGAGCTTGGTGCACATGCCTCTGTGAGAAGCTGCGGAATCACGTTTGTTAGCAGAGCTGTGTCGTCGGCCAGAGTAATTCCGAAGTCTGACTCCCGAGAAAGATCTCAGCTGAGGCACTCTCAACTGCTTTCTCCAAAAGAAGCCCCCAGTATTTACGCCATTTAATAAATTGTCTGCTTTCATTTCATTGTCGTTTTAAAAAACCAGTTTTGTGTGAGCATTATACTCTGTAGAAACAAATGAAATCACTATCATTTAAAAAACATGCCATGTCTTTTTCACAATCGGTCTCAAAGGCTAAGAATGAAAACATTTCTTGTTAAATTCATCTTTTATTTAAGAAAATGGGGATTCATTTTCCTCTCTTGTGGTGAGGGGAGACTTTCTTTTTTCCAAAGTAATTTCCTGTTTCACAGTCTTCTAGCGACATAACTTGAGTAATAGAATTTTTGATATGCTTTCAAATCTCAAGTTTATGTGGCCAAATGGCACATTTGTAGGTACCTATTATTTTACAAATCAGATCTGTCTTCTACACAGGAGCCCTTAAATGTTCTTTAAATTGCTATTCTTTCTGAGAGTATGTGTGTCTCTAGGTTTTTAACCATTCTTCATACAATTACATAGTTCTAAATCCTTTTGTCATTCCTGTTCTGTTCCTATGAACTTGTTCCTGCTCATTAGCATCTACTTCTAGGTGCAGAATTGATAATACCTTTCAGGTTTAGTTACTGAGTGTTTGGATTAAGAATATTTGGAAAGGAGGACCAGAGGTAGTGTGGTGGTTCAAGTGTTAGACTCCCACAGGGCCAATCATGGTTTAAATTCTAGGCCCAGTGGCTTGAACTCACGCTGGGCGCGTGTGCGTGCATGCCCAAGATCCTGAGAGGAGAATGGAGGACAAGGGATTGCGGCGTGGCCATCCTCCCTGGGGGGGTGATTTTTCACTTTCTGCCTCTCCATCTTTCTCTGTCTTTCTGGTGAGCGCACATTCCCTATAGCAAAAACTTCTCAAAAAAAAAAGTCCATCTGAAATGTAGACATCTAAATGACATAGCCATATGAATCCCAACAGGGAGATGGGTCATGCATCTTAAACTCCTGGCACCTGCAGCAGTAGGTATCCTGTGAACATTTGGCTGTAACTCAGGCATTGCTAAGTAAAAATAAAGAGTTCTTTTAATTTTTTTTTGTCTCAGTATAGCTAGAATTTTCAGATTTTACTGTGTGCTATTGCTTTGAGAAAAATATGAAAAGCTGTAGAAAAAGCACAAACTTATCCATTTGCCAGCACCATTGTCCTTGCTGTTTTGGCCATTAATAGTATTGGCATTTCTTTCTTCTCTTTTTTTTTTCTTTCATGACTTGAAGGCTGAAATGATTGAATATTTTTTAGAAAAAAAGTAGTGTTAAAGGTTTTTTTTTTTTTTCCTTGTCCTAGGGTATGTGTGCTCACCGAGGGGGAAGAGAGAGAGAGTGAGCAGTCACCACCACCACTAGCGCCTCCCCCACCCCCCGGGGGGAGAAGGCTGTGCCACAATCCCTTCTACTTTTGGGATTTGGGGCTTGCACGCAAATATACCTGCCGTGACTTTCAAGGTGCCAGGTCTGGGACTTGAACTGCAGTTGGCCATATAGAAGTTTAGCGCCTTAACTACTCTACCACCTGCTGGCCCCAGCATTTGCATCTTAAACAAAATTCTGTAAGAGAGGAAACCACTAGTATGTAAGGTATAAAACCACCAAAAACAAAGCAAAAACAAAAACACTGCCTTAATACATTGTGGTCTTTCACGTAATCCCAAATTCATATTGTTCATTAATCTCTTGTACTTGATGAAAGCCTGAATATCTGCCCTGACAAACCAGAATCTTTTTTTTTCCCTCTAGATTGTGATACCGTTCTTCAGTCTCTTAATCAAAGATATTTATTTCCTCAATGAGGGCTGTGCCAACCGCCTTCCGAATGGCCATGTCAATTTTGAGGTGAGTGTGAGAAAGGAGCGTACAAAAAGCCAGTGCTGGGGAGGGGCAGCTTCTCCAGCATTGCATCCCAGACCAGGTAACCAAAACTGATTCTGCAGTTTCAGGATGTATTTTTCTCTGTCCCTACTATTTTACAAAAAATAACAATACTGAGTAGATATAGTAGCTACACTATTATTATTATTATTCGAGATAACTTTAACAATTTTTCATTATGATTTCCAGTGTACATATAATTGATGTATATCTTTGTGGGCTGCAGAGTGTGTTTTTAAGGCATGCATACAATGTGTAATAATCAAATCAAGGATGTACCCATAGTCATCTTCTGCATTGAATATTACATTACGTTGCACACATTGGCTCATAGTTCTACTAGGTGTTTTTTTTTTTGCGAATATGTATTAAATTGCCCATACTTTTTACTGTGGCAGTACACCATCCCATAACCTCTTCCCCTTATTTACATGCATTTTTGTGTCCATTATACATTTTCTAGTGAACTCTATTACCCTACTCTAGGCTTCTCCGGGTAGTTAACGTTACTGTCTCTATTTCTGTGCTTTCATCTCCTTCAGTTTCTACCATAGAGGGTGGACACTTAGACTATATCTGTCAGGAATATTTGGCATTTGTTTTTTGTGGTCTGGCTTATTTCACTTAGCATTATCTCTTTCTAGGATTATCCACTTGGTGCCAAATGGCAGGATTTTATTGTTCTTTATGATGGAGTAGTATTCCATTTGTGTATATAGTGCTATATTTTCTCTATCCATTCATTGGTTGTTGGGCTCTTAGATTCATTCCATGACAGCCATTGGGAATAATGTGGCAATAAAATGTAAAGTAGGTGTTTGTGGAAATATGTAAAAATAAATAAATAAATGGAAAAAAGAAAAAAATAATGTGGCAATAAACACGGATGTGCAGGTGTCTCTCTGACTAAGTAATTTCTTGGCCTTGGGGTATAGACACAAGAGGAGGATGACTATGTCATATGGTAATTTGTTTAGATTTTTTTAGGAACTTCCATACTGTTCTCAACAGCGTCTGTATTAATTTATATTCCCACCAACAGTGTATAAGAGTCCCTTTTCTGCACAACCTTGTCAGCACTTGTTACTCTGTTGTTTTTGTTTTTTCATCATAGCCATTCTGACTGGGGTTAGAGGATATCTCAGTGTGGTTTCGATATTCATTTGCCTCATGATAAGAGACATTGCATGTCTTCTAGTAGTGCAGGCTGCATGGTCCAATGGCCTGGGTACATTTGCACAGCTGGAGGGAGAGGATAGAATGGACCAGGCTGGGGCATAGCAGGAGCCACCCACGCTAGTGTGTGCGATCCAGCCCTGAGGCTGTAAAGTTGGCAAGTGACACCCATTCTCTTCTCCCTCCCAGAGGGAAATTCCTGGCATCTTCTTTTTAGTCAGCCATTCCTCCCAACTCTTCTACTTAAACTTACTATTCCAGAAAGTCTGGAGAAGTCATGCTATAGAAGGCAACAGGCAACAGAGGAAGCAGGGGACCACTCCTTGTGTCCTGGGGAAGTGGGAGTGGGAGAGGGAATGTGGTCCCGCCAGTCAGTTGGGGAGAATGTCCTGACTGGCTCCTGAAGTAGTATGTACGTGGAGTTTGGTGGGGGCAGTTCAGCATCCTCTCTGGGCTGGCGGGTCCTTGTGTTCCCCAGGATGATCTTTGTGTTCACTGTCCCTCCTGAGAGAGAACTTGAGTAAATTTTTACCTCTATCTGGCAAATATAGTTTTTATTAATTAAGAAAAATATATAATTCAGATTAAAAATCAGAAGGGAATGTTTGAACTGAAATTGCTTCTTCTAAGTGCATAATTTTTGATAATTGCCTTTAAATCCTTTTCTTTGATTTTCTTCTAGAAATTTTGGGAATTGGCCAAACAAGTGAGTGAATTTATGACTTGGAAACAAGTGGAGTGTCCATTTGAGAGGGACCGGAAGATCCTGCAGTATCTGCTCACGGTACCAGTCTTCAGTGAGGATGGTAAGACCACTCCGTCGGAGCTGTTTTTAGTATCCCCAAAATCTCTATATGAGATAATGTATACAATGCATGTTCTCAGTTCCCATATAGCATAGGCCAGTCCTCTTATTTATTTCATCTTAAAAGTTTTTGTTGTACAGAGAATATTATGGTATATCTCTGAAATATTTTTACACAGTATTCACCCAGCAGTAATGTATTTCTGTGTTTAAACTTTTTTTTTAAATAATACCAGATCTGCAATACTTTGAGCATAAATGAAAAGTTATTGAAGGTTTTTGTTTTGTTTTGTTTTTTTCCCCCCTGGTTGGGTTTCTTTCAGTGGAGAAAAAGATATTTTGTGGTATGTTGATAGTCAAGGTAATTTTGGTGAAGAAAACCCCAAACAGTCCATTGCTACTCCCTGCTGTTCAAAAAAGTAGTGGAGAGTCTAGAACTGTTAAAACATTAGGGAATTTGATGCAGAAAATATGATTGAATATGTGCTGAAAAAAATTAACCTGAATGAATTTGTAAAAGACTTGGGAATTTATTACTTGTTATATCCTAACATTATAGGAATTGACAGCACTTAGATGAACAATTTCTCAAAGTAGATTAATAATGTTTCCAGTAATGACTAAAGAACATCTAAAAAAAATTTTTTTTTTGCCAGGGAATAGTTTCTCACCATGTTCCTCCTGCTCCAGCCTCCCTAGGTTGCTGGGATTACAAGCAGGTGCAGCCACAGGGAATCGAACCTGAGCCACCCATGTGGTCCCAACCTGCAGTTGTATCTTAGCATCAGTGCAGCTGGAATGATTTTGAATTAATATTACAATACCTTTTTGAGAGGGGACTCTGGTTTTTAATCTCTATAGATCATGATTAACCACAGCCTTTTACATTTTGGGCTGAATATACTTTCTAATTTTAAAAAGAAGAAAAAGTATTAGAAGGATGGAAAACCAGTCTAGAAAACCTAGCGTTTTTACCTACCATAGGGTTATTTTAAAAACCTGGGCTACCAAGAGAGGATCCCCATCCCTTTCTGGGGAAAGAACATAAATCAGAGTGAATGACAGCATCATGTGGCTTGTATTTTGCAAGTTTTCTTGCATCATAAAGTCTTTATTATTTAAGTGCCTTTGGGCTCTTGGTTTTTCTTGAAGTGGCCAATCAGAGACAAAGTGATAAACTGTGTTCTTCATGAAGCAAGGAAGCATCTCAGTCATAAGTTGGTATTTTAAAGAGTGTTTTGCCGTAGGGTTTGCTGCAGGTGCACAAGGGGTGGGTGGTGGTAGAGAATGCAGCAGAGGAGGGCTTCACTGTTAATGCTTGCTTTCTTTTCATTAATTGTAGCTCTCTACTTGGCCTCCTACGAGAGTGAAGGACCTGAAAACCATGTAGAGAAAGACAGATGGAAGTCATTAAGGTGCGTCTCCTGGCTTCTTATCACTGCCCCAGTCCAGAGGAAACCCCTGTTCTTTCTATGCGGAGTCCCTGTCCCCCTTGCCCCAAGTCCTCTGTACCCTTTCTCCTGTTAGCCTAATCTTTGCAGCTTAGAATTCTCATTGCCAGGGACCAGCAGTTAGCATAATGGCTGTGTCACTGGACTCCCACGTAGTTGACCGCAGTTCACGTCCCGGACTCGGTGGCTTAAAACTCAAGCCGGGCGTGTGTACGTGCGTGCCCAATATCCCAAGAGGAGAATGGAGGAGAAGGGATTGCGGTGTGGCCATCCCCCCTGGGGGGTGATTTCTTGCTTTCTGTCTCTCTGTCTCTCTTTGTCTGTCTGGCGAGCGCATGCGCCCTATAGCAAAAACCTCTCAAAAAAAAAAAAAAAAGAATTCTCATTGCCATCATTTGGTTTTATTGCCCTTTTTTTTTTTTTAATTTGCTAGAGGGCATGTGTGCTCACTGGAGGGAGACAGAGACAGAAAGCGAGAAAGTGCTTCCCATGGGGAATGGCCACACTGAGAACTCTTCTCCGTCTCTTCCTCCTTTCGGGATTTTTGGAATGCACACACACATGACTGTTGTGTTTCTCAAGCCACCAGGTCTAAGACTTGCCTGGCATAGTTGGCCTGTGGGATTCAGCCTTCCTAACCACAAGGCCATGGGCTGGCCCACCTTTCATGGTTTTTATACCAGAGATACAAAGTGGCTGTGTTCTAGATAACAGATTTGGAGTTGGCCTTGTAACGTATCTTTTTTAGATTAATTTTAACTTCTATTATTTCTCCTTTTAAATGCCCCCTTTCAGTTTTTAAAAACATTAAGTTTGGTGAATCTCCTGGATATAGCTTAGCGAGGGTTACTTCGATGTTTAAAAATGGGTCAGCAGACAGATTGGCTCCACATAAATGATGCCTGGTAATGATACCTGGTACCTGTATTTCCTGTGGCACACAGGCATTTTGAAATAATCCGGACTTACCTGCACTGCTTTCCTATGTGTTACTCTTTTATGGCATCTCCCTATTGATTAGGGGTTAAGTGGGAAAGATTCGTAAGTCAGAAGTTTGATAGTGAAAGCTAAAGACTGAATCATACACCTCCTTCCCTTAGGTGCACGTACTGTACACACGGTTCACAACACTTGGCATTTGATTGGTTAAGATGCGGCCAAGGAATTCAGTTAGAAATCTGAGGTGTAAGGGGGGTTGGATTGACTTAAATTTATATCCAGCTCTATGAATCCATCTGCAATTGTTCTCAACTCAGAAGTACTCACTTAGGGCTGCCAGGTGGTGTGGTGGTTAAGGGCGCTGGACTCCCACATGGCTGACTACGGTTTGAGTCCTGGAACTGGCAGCTTGCTTTCTCATGTTTTTTTTCTCTCTCTCTCTCTTCCTCTCTGTTCAAACTTAAATAAATGAAATAAAGTTAAATATTTTTTTAAAAAAGTACTCACTAGTGGTGCTTCTAATAAGAATTAATGGAGAGATGAACAATTACACAAATAAAATGAGTGGTATATAAGGAAATGTGTATATTCACATAGCAAAGATATATTCAACTATATATATTTAGTATGAAAGCTAGTTTCTCTGTTAAAAGCATTTTAAGGGGCCTTAAAGAAGAAGCCCTTTCATGTCTGTGTTTAATCATGTACTTCCTTCTCCATCTCCTCTCTCTCCTGGAGGCCTAGCTCCAAAACCTCCCACATCCCTGGCCCATGTCTCCCCAGAAAGAGAACTCCCTGCATTTATACACCCAAAAGGCAGTGGTCCTCTCTGTTACCAACTACAGGCTGTGTCATGTGTGGTTTTATTCCTTATTACTGTGCAAGCCCTTGCAAGTAAGCATAGGGTCCTCCCTGTTCTGTCCGCCCCAACCCTGGACAGTATCTTGCTCTCCTTTGCTCTCCAGCCCACGCCCCTGCAATGCTGTTGAATGACATCTGAGTTAGTGGCAAGCGTTGGCCAACGCTTGGCAACCACATAAAGGATAAAGAGGAGAAAATGGCCTCTTATTAGTTGCAAAACTACATAGGTTAAGTGGATACTCACATTAAGCAGAATAATAATACCTACCTGAAAATTATATATATGTTAGCTTTTTACGTAGGTGTTTTATCCCGCTAGCCCTAGAGCCATTCACTGATGGCAATGACAAATACACCTCTCAGAGCAGGTGCTTTTCTTATCCACTATTATTTAAATACTTCCAACAGTCACAAAATGTGTTCCTGAAGATGCTTCTATCTACCCAGTAAACCCTTCTGTGATAACACTTGCAGTTATCTAAAAGCTTTCTGTCAAGGATCTTTGTTTGGGGCTTGCTTTCGTTTAAATGTAAAGCCAGTCAAGACACAGGTTTATCTACAACAAAGCCTTTGCCATCTCTACTAGTAAATACTTGTTTGAAGTGACTAGTAATTTTCCCAAAGAACCAGAAGAACGTCCTAGCCTGATCTTTTTTCCTTCCTGGTGTTACGTGTGTAAAATGAAACTGAAAACATAGGCCAGATAAATTTCTATTAACATTAGGCGGGGCATTTCATCCAGTGCCGAGTCTGCCACATTCTTAGGTGGTTTCCTTTCTTACCCAGGTCGAGCCTCTTAGGCAGGGTTTAACATGGGAGCTGACTGCTGCTGCTGCTGCTGCAACTATTGCTGCATCATGCGGATCCTTGAGGGGCTGGCCCGTGTTTTCTGGCATCCGGTACCATGAAACATCACGAAGACCCCGCAGTCATTGGCGTGCTCCGGTCCGGCAAAGCTACCAGGCTCTCTCAAGAGCAGATTCCCGGGGACCTCGGTTTCCCCAGCCGACAGATGGACTCAGCATTTGTGAGACTGAAATGTTCACTGAAGACACTTGAGAAAGAATCCTCTGAAGCTCCCGGCTCTGCACATGATTCATCTCCTGGAATTTCCATGTGAATCATAGCTCTGCACCTGGACGGAGTTTTCTTTTGTGTGTGTGTTTTTTATTTGGTTGAACATTTGCTGCTAATGGGACTTACCCAGCTGAGTGCTGGCTCTTAGGAAGCCCGTGTTTCTTTGTTAACTTAAATGAAAAAGGGAGAGAGGGGAGGGGAAATCCCCTTCGTTTAGATCCCCAACAGCCCAATCAGTATGGCCAGGGAGGGGTGAGCTGGCTGACTGCGGACTTCATTCCCGTTAGTGCGTGCTGTGTTGTAAATTCCTCTCCTCCCTCTTCCTACAAAGTTTTGAGTTGGCTGCTGGTTAGCAAACTCCTTTGTACCCATATTAAGTTATTTAATATAATAATGAAGCTCAACACTGTGGTAGGAAAATAGCCACTAGGGGGGAAAAAAAAACAAAAATAAAACAAAAAAAAAAAACAAAGAAGCAGAGTTTGTTACTGGACTGCTTTAACACTGGAAGGACTTTTTGTTTTCTTTGCCCTTCTGAGCTGTTTACAGTTGACCACTGTGTTCTATGGATGTATTTTTTGGTAGGTTTTTGGTTTTATTGGTTACCTAGTTTTCCATGATGCCGATTTTTTTCTTTTTTTTTTTTTTTTTTTCTGTTGTAAATCTAAATGAGCTGACTTTAAGGGTCTTAGGAAAACCCACGGCATAATTGCAATTTAATTTTTTAGCAGTTATTTTTTATTACCTTCTGGAGTCTGTTGGTGACTACGCTGTAAACCAAGAGTACATTAGAAAAGTTACCACCCATCCCCAGGTACAGCAGTGAACAAAACGAATGAAAAAACACCTCGCTTTTAACTCAGTGGTTGATCTGTGAAATAGTCCACCTTGTTCAACATCTAAATGAGTCCGTAGTTGCTCTGCAAACAGCCATTATATTTATTTACTCTAGGAGAAACTGTAGAGTAGTGACTTGTGCTAATGAAAAAACAAAACACCGTGTTCAAAATAGAGATGTCTTTGCAAACTTAATGACATGGTTTCTAAACACAGAGCATGTATATGTGCTGCGCGTCAACTCAGCAGACCTGAAATGTTAACAAGTTGTCCCTTTACGACCATCAATATATTTTACACTCTGCGGCCAGGAGTTGTGGCGTCTGTCTGTTCTTTTACAAGGGGATTGTTGGGTGGGCAGGCTGTCCTCACTGTAGTTCAGCCCGAGGAACTGGGACCAAAACTGTGCCTAATTCTTGAGGAAATTTCTTCTAGGAGCCTGTGCAGGGGCATTTATTGTCTAAAAAGGAAAAAATAGCATTTACCAAATCGTATTTGCCAGACACTTTCTAAGTGTTTAGATTATGTTATTCTCTACTTTTTTTTTTTTTTTTTTGGGATTTTTTTTTTGGGGGGGGGGATAGGGGATGGTGCCCCCCCAGAAAAAGGACCGCAGTCAGCCATGGGGAGGCCAGCATCCTTAACCATCATGTCTCCTGCTGGACACTTATTATTATTATTTTTTAATTTGACCAGAAAGAGACAGAGATAAAGAGAGAGGGAAAGTGAGAAAGCAAGCCACCAGCTCCGGGACTCGAATCGCAGTCAGCTACGTGGGAGTTCAGTGACATAGCCATTACACTAACTGCTGGTCCCCCTACTTTTTTTTAGAGAGAGATTTTTGCAATAGGGCATGTGCACTCACTAGACAGACAGAAAGTGAGAAATCAGCCCCCAGTGGTAATGGCCACACCTCAATCCCTTCTCCATTTTCCTCTCTGGATTTTGGACACTCAGGCCTGGTGCGAGTGTCAAATTGCTGGGTCTGGGACTTGAACCGTGGCCGACTATGTGAGAGTCCAGCGACATAACCATTACACCATCTGCTAGTCCCTATCCTCACTTTTTAAGTGCGGAAACAGATCTATATAGTCAGTTCCAAATCCATGGGCTCCACATCTGCAGATTGAGTTAACTTTTGGGTCAAAAATATTTTAAAAAAATACATATATATGCACATATATAATATAAGTGAAAAATACAGTGTAGGGCCAGCTGGTGGCATGGTGATTGGGGCAGCTGGATCCCACATGGCTGACTGAACAGTTTGAGTGCTGGACCCGACAGCTTGAAAAACACGCTGGGTGTGTGTGCATGCCCAACGTCCCAGGAGGAGAATGGAGGAGAAAGGACTGTGGAGTGGCCATTCCCCCTGCGGGGGAGGATAATTTCTTGCTTCCCTCCCTCTTTCTGTCTTCTCTGGCCAGAGCATATGGCCCTATAGCAAAAACTTAATTTCTTTCTTTTTTTTTTTTTTTAAGTTTTTTTTCTTTTTTTTTTTTTTAACAACTATTTACATAGCATTCTGATTGTATTAGGTATTAGAAGTATTCTAGAAATTTTTAAAAATATACAGGGGGATGTGAGTAGTTATATGCAAATACTACATCATTTTAAAGACATGACACATTTTTGCACAGACAAATACGTCATGACTTTCCCAACAACCTAATTTATAAAGACCTGAGCATCTTTGGATTTTGGAATCTGCAGGGTCCTGGAAATAATCCCACACAGATACCAAAGGATGATTATAATAGTCACCATTCATGCGTCCAAGGTCATGTGGCTAACGAGAGGTACGAAGATTTGAACTAGACCTAATTCCAGAGCCCAAGCTTTAAACCACCATGACACCATGACATCTCGGACTGCAGTGTCACTGCACATCACCTGGGGATCTTGTTTACGTGCAAATTTTGATCCTGATGTTCTGGGGAGGGGCCCGGGTGATACTGAAGTTGCTGGTGCTGGGCTCCCACTTAGAATAGTAAGGCGCTACTGTCTCCTTTGGACCCACGGGTTGTTAATTTATGGGCGTAACTGGTGACAGAGAGGCCAATGCCAATGGGACACTTCCATTATTACATTTCCCCAGGGAAGGGGAAATGCACGCTGCGAAGGGCCACAGGAAAGGCACCCATGCCATCCAGGAGGCAGAAGCAGGAGCAAAGAAAGTCTAGGCCCTGGTCTTTGCTGAGTCTCCACAGGGACAGCAAGACAAGGTGAGGTAAAGGGTTTAGGACTGGCAAGTTAGGACTCGCTGGGGTAGCCTCTGCTGGCCTGGTACCTGACTTTGGGATGATTTGGGACTGGAGAAGTGCTGATTTGGTGTCTGACAGTTAAAGTGGAGGTTGGTTTACATATGAAAGGTTTATTTCTAGGTAGAGTACTTTGCTGTCTCAAGCATTGGCTAGCCTTGCGGGGACCAGTCTCAACCAGCCAGCAAGATTTGTAAGACGTCAAAGCTTCATGAGCTACGGAACATAGGAAAGGTGATGAAAGCCATTCCGTAATACTGCCTCCATCCCTGTGCTCGCTTCCCTGTACTCTGCGCCGGTTAGTTGCTGTGACAGCAGCGATGTGCATCGGTTATCCGTGTCCGGGCGCAGAGAACTATGGGCTCCTGGCCAGATCTAGCCAGCTGCCTGTTTTGTATGGCCCACAGGTTAAAAATGGTTAAAAATTAAAAAAATAAAATGACAAATGAAAATGACGTGACATTCAGATGTCATTGGAACATGGCTACACTCACGTACTTATGTATTTTCTTGTCGCTATTTTCTGTTACAACCGGAGTTTTAAAACTGTGACAGATCATGGCTTGCAAAGTCACAGATATTCACTCTCTGGTCCTTTATAGAAAGTTCACTGACCCTTGATCTAAAGGGTTATTTTTGAACATTACAAAGACAGTTTTAAAAAATGCGACAAGGTCTCTATTGTGGCTTTGGCTACCTAATTGGGTTGCTGAAAAATTTCCTACAGAGGTACTGGGGCCCCGGACAGTGACACAGCAGGTCCTTGAGGGTGACCTGCATGGAAAACGTGTGGGTTCTCACCCAGAGTCCTCCTTGAATGTGCACGGTGTGTGTGCCTGTGCTCAGGGCTGGCTGACTCTGAGAGGGACTGTACTGTCTGTCTCTCTCACTCATGGAAAAAATAATAACTAAAAATATGATCCTAAAGCTTTTTCAACAAAGATTTCACAGAAAGAATTACCATTCTCAAGCTCATTCTGTGGCCTAGTGGTTAAGGCAGCCGGATTCCACATGGACAGCCATGCAGTTCGAATCCCTGCCTGGCAGCTTGAAAAATATGTGAGATACATGGGTCTGCCCCCGTGTCAGCAGAATAAAGAAATGGAGAAAAAAGGATTATAGTGTGATCATGTCCCATGGAGAGGTGCTTTTTCTGTCTCCCTCTCTATCTTGCTGTCTCTTTCTCTTCCTAGTCTATGTACCCTCTGGAAAATAATAACAATTTTAAACAGAAGTACCATTCTCATATGATAGCCCCTTGTTTTGATGTCCAGGGAAGCCAGAGGTTAAGCCCCTGTACTTTAACCCCTGCATCCACTTTCGAGCATTATCTATGGGGATCACTACTATTCTCCCTTCCCTGCCTTGTGAGTTTGGGCTCCCAGGTGGTTTATAAATGCATTTATTATGTATGCGGCTGGATGAGGTCTGAGTAAATACAAGCATAGACAACGCAGGGCAGTGTCAGCCAGTACGCTGAGAATCAGGATGTGATCAGTCTAGGCACGCCTTGCATTCCAAAGCTGCAGCCTGGGGCCTACAAGGGGCTGCAGAACCAGCTGGGTCTAGGTAGGTTAGAGGGGAGAGCAGCTTCCACTACTTGACCTGCCAGCCTGTGTTCCCCAGGGGTGGCCTGCCTTTCATCTACCAAAGGGAGCATAATTAGAAACTGGCCTTCTCGCCTTTGTCTTTGAAGGTTTTGAGCCCTCTCTCCCCACTTCATCCTGCTCAGTGCCTCTCCCATTTCCTCATGGATTTTTCTTCTAGTGTATTTTTTTCTCCTTTGGCCCTTTCTTAAAATTTTGCCTAAGGACTGTGCACACATACGGTGTGTATAGAATCTCAAGAAACATTAACTCACTATTGGAAGCTGAGCTGCTAAACTGTGAGAAGTTTGAGCTGTCGATTATTAACATCATCCACCTTCCGTGTAGGTATTTTTTGTTTACCCTCTGGTCTGTCTCAACCAGAGACAATGCCTGCCTCTATTCCACACACATCTCGCTGTTCTGGTAGAGAATGCACGACAGAGAATAGGAAAGAGGCTTAGGCTCATTTTGTTGGAGCTGGAGTGCAGGGTTCAAAGGAATTCCTGAATTTTCGTTTCCTAGAGAAAAAAATGTGGTTAGTGACCTGGAAACTTCTAACTAAACATGTAAAACTGAAAGATATTCTGATGGCGAAGCGACTCCATTAGCTTTACCCTTAAGACAGTTTAAAAGGAAAGACTTTTGTCACACTTGGGCTTCGAGCGTTTTAATTGGACATTGGGGCATTTCAAGCCCATGTTTTTTTCTGGGTTTGAATGACTGGATGGTTACCTCAGTTCTCTGCTTCAGGTAATCAAAGTGCCTTGACTCCAATCAAGGCTTACAAAGAAATGTTGGGGGTTGAGGCTTATGTATCCAAACCTTATAGTTTAGGGACCTGTCATTCAAAACCACAAACAAGGCTGCTTTTATAAAAAACAGACCACTCCTTACTTCTGTTCTTAAGAACCAACTCTTTTTAAAGGAGGATTTTTGTTGTTTTTTAACCCAGTGCGAGGAGGATTGCTAATTCCCTTAAAGTGCGAGCAGCCTTCAGGAGGCTTAAATTCTGCATCATAAGCCTGAACCCCGCTTCTCTTCTCTGAGCTTCTGTCTAGTAAGAGATCAAACTTCTAGATGCCTGTAATCACATTCCGGATGGTAGGAAGCTTCTGTCTTAGAACACCGTGAACTGTTGGCGTCCTTAATTCTACGTGAGCACGTGATCCAATGAGCGTTTCTAGGTAATAGTTTATAGATCATAATTTGGGGAATTAACAAGGAAGAAAAGAACTGATATTTACGAGAATAAAGAAGAAAGTTATGTACTCCCTGATGGGTGCCAGATCAGTGGTTGTTTTTTACCGTGAAACAAAGTTTGCTTTCTATCCCTCTTTCCACCTACGCTGCTTGGAGAAAAGGAAAGTTAGTGTGAAGTCATCTTTCTCTGGATGAATCATTGTGGGAAAGTAAGTTGAGCAGAGTGTGGTCAGTTTGGCTAGATGTGGCAATTGGAGGGCATTGTTACCGTCTTGGCAACGGATGATGAATCCTTGTAAGTTTGTGTGAGCTGTGATAGGGAGTTCATGTGTGCTCAGGAAATACATGTTGAATGCAAGAGCAACCCAATGATTAGTCTGGTTTTCATAGGGAGTCACAGATTTCACTTTATTTGGTTGAATACATCCCAAATACACTCCTAATGCACCTGGATTTAAATTTAAGTGATTCCAATCTGTTGTCATAGGTAGGCCTATCTCCATAGAAGCCAACAAAGGAAATCTAAGCCACTTGAGAGTTCTTTAAAAATTATTATTAGTGGGACCAGCAGTTAGCGTAATGGCTATGTCGTTGGACTCCCATGTAGTCGATCGCGGTTCGAGTCCCAGACCCAGCGGCTTACACTCACGCTGGGCACGTGTGCATGCGTGCCCAAGATCCCGAGAGGAGAATGGAGGGGAAAGGATTGCGGCGTGGCCACCCCCCCCCCAGGAGGCGATTTTTCACTTTCTGTCTCTCTGTCTCTATCTGTCCCTCAGCGCACGCACCTTATAGCAAAAACCTCTCCAAAAAAAAAAAATTATTATTAGTTAGATTATTAACGTGTTTGTTAATTAGTGCCAACAATCATGACAATAAATCTATCTTTAACAATAATAAATCATTTAAATAATTGGGTACAGCATGGTTTAGGGTCATGGGATTAAGTCTGAATATACTTGTGAGACTATTAGACCCAGTGTAAGAATTAAGTGCTTCACCTCACTCTTCCCAGATCGCAGGAACTTTGGGCAAGTCTCCCCGCCTTTCGGAACCTCGATGTCCTCGTCTGTAAGTAATGGGCCTGGACTAATTAGAGTGGAAAGGGCCAGGCTGTATCAGTCTGTGGTTTTTGAAGCGCTTTCTCAGCTTGCTGGATTAAAAAGTGAATTAGTAGTAAAGGCAGCAGCCTGCCTGTGTGCCTCCAAGCTTCTCTTCTTCCTGCCTCTTTTATGTTTCGTTTAATTGTATCTGAGGAGGGAAGGACTGAGGCTCCTTGCCAGTTGGTCAAAGACAAAGGAGTGATAAAGGGTTTGCTCACTCCTGCAGCTGAAAAGGCCACAAGACAGATTAGAGTTCTTCCTAGGGCAGTTTTTGCCCAGACCAGAATCAGAAAATGCCTGCGGTGCACAATCAGTTGTATGATTCCAAAGGTGCCAGATGAAGCAAGCATAGTTTTCAAAGACTGTGAAAATAGATAAGTTGTGTAGACTGTCTTAGTCAGAGCGGCTGTGGTAATTGTGCTTGTTGACATAGATAAAACCATATATCGAGTGCCCATTCACACCTAGTCATTTACACATGAGTCACTATTTGGCTTAAAAGACCAAGACACAGAGACTTGACCATCAGGACCACTTCTGCATTTTGTCAAGGACCAGAAGTGGGGACCTGCTTTGAAGGCTGCTCAAAGGCTAGGGGACTGTGGAGGCTGAAAGGCAAACCAGAAAAGGCAGCCATCAACGAGGATGGACACTTTCTTGGTCTGCAGCATGCTCCCTAAATCCTACCCCAGGAAT
>NW_006159811.1:2222500-2251863 GCF_000334495.1 Tupaia belangeri chinensis
CAAAAGAGATCAAAAGAAGAAAAAGACAAATATAAACTCCTAAGAGGGAGAAAAATCTAGAGGGGGGGGGTGTAAATAAAATAAACAGCTTTTAAAAGTGGGAGAGTTTAAGGAGGGGCACATCATTAGTGGTATCTGGCCATCTGAAGTACTTAAAGTCTATGAAGAAAACAGTGGGAGGCTGGTCCTGCTGTGTAGTGGTTAATACTGTGCATTGGCAACTGGATTTCACATGGTTAACAGTAGTTCAAATCCCAGTCCAGCAGCTTAAAAATCTTGTGGGCATATGTTTGCCCAAAATTCTGGTGGAAAATAAAAGTGGAAGAAATAAAGATTGTGGCATAATCATGCTCCATTGTGTGTGGGGGGGAGTTTTCTCTCTTTCTCTCATTCACGTACACCTTTTAAGCATTTTTTTTTAAAGAAATGGGAAATTGGAGATAGTGAAATGGCAAAATGTGATGCTTTGCTAGGCAATCTCATATGGGAAAGTTGCCAGTTCAAGCCCAGAGACCTCCCTGAGTACACAGAGCACACATGTGCCCCATGATCTGGGGTGGCTAAAGGCTGGGGGTGGATAGAATTGGGGCCCTGTTGTGGGGGGTGGGCAGTGGTCCTATCCTGTGGAGGGCACTGCATACGGAAGCCATCTTGAGCTCTCCGCCATCTTGAGCTATCCACCATCTTGGAAACCATTAGGCGTCACTTCCTCACTGAGCAAACTGTTTCTCAGAAATCATGTGACCAACTGTTCTCCTGGAGGGGTGGTTGGGTTTCTAGGCAATGGGAGAGATCCACCCACACCAATGATTGGTTCATGCTGTTCTATCTCATTTGCATTTCGGGCAACCAATCAGTGCCCACCAGCCTGTATATAACTCGCCATTTTTCCCTCAATAAACAGAGGAAGAAGACGACGACTTGATCAGCACCTCGTATTGTCTCCAATCTGTGTGTGTGTGTGCGTGCACGTGTGCGTGTGTTTGTCCCATCTCTCACTCCCTCCCCCAGGGAACCCGTCCGACTGTCCCCCAGGTCGGGACCCTATCCCTATCCTTTATCCATGTCACTTTTTAAAGTTTTTTTTGTTTTGTTTTTTTTCCATAGGGTGAATGTGCTCATTGAAGAGCAACAGAAAGAAAGTGGCAAATCCCCCCCCTCCCCCAGAAAGGATGGCCACACCACAATCCCTTCTCCTCTATTCTCTTTCTGGGATGCACGTGTATGGGGTGTGATTTTAAGCCTTGAGGATTCAACTACAGTTGGCCATGTGGGAATCCTTAACCGCCATGCCACCTGCTGACTCCACAAAACCACATTTCTAAAGAAAGGGAAAAAATCCGTGAAACTAGGAAAATTGGAATCAAAGTACAAGTTAATTTTGGTGCTTAAAAGATTTGAAATCTTGCATAATTTGTGCTTTTCATAAACATTTGAAGACCCCTTATATGTTTTCTTAGGAAAACACAAGCTATCTGATGTTAAAATAGATATTAGGTAAATGAATAGAACTAGATAACTGAAAGGGTGATTTTTCCATTGAGGTGCTTATTGAACTGATTCTATAAAATACATTTTATACAGTTCTGGAAAATAGGCATCACTAACCCTCCTCACTTGTTCATACATGCACAAGGCCTTCATGAAAAGCAGAGTGGAGCTGACCCGAGGGCTTGCTCTTTATCACTGCTGACTTGGCAGGATACAAAGGATAACCCAAGGGGCTGTGAGGTGCTTCCCAAAGGCAGCAGAATTAGACAATGCTTTCTTTGCTTTAGGATATTCTGACATAATTAGAAGTGGATTAACCCATGCTATGAGGACACAGGCACTTGTTGGAAGGAGACAGAGACATTGAGAAGGAAAGTGAGCAGTCACCCCCCAGAGGGGATGGTCACACTGCAATCCCTTATCCTCCATTCTTCTCTTGGGATTTTGGGAATGCACACACACATGCCTGGTGTGATTTTCAAGCCACCGGGTCTGCGACTTGAACTACAGTTGGCCATGTGGGAATCCAGCAACTTATCATCATGCCACCTGCTGGCCCCAGTTCTGCCCCCTAATTTTTCTAAGGAGGGTAAAGTGCAGGATTATTATCAAAATATGCTTACCTATAGAACTGCCTGTATTTAGAGAATTCAGAGTATAGTGAAAGCAGTTCTTTGATTTTTTTTCTCAAGTTATTTTTCAGGACATACTCTGGTAATATGGAATAAACCTGAAGAGAGTCTTACTTTCCCCTTCTGCAGGCCCAGTTGTAAGATATTAGAGGCTTTTAACTGACAGCCTCTCGCTCCTCAGGGGAACTTGCAGTTCTACAGGAGGTGGAAGGAATGGCTAGCCAACTCTATCGCTTGGTCGGAGGGAGACAGCACTGCTGCTAAGATGGACCCCTTACGGCACAATTCTCTGGTCACGTGTGCCTAGCAAGACTTTCTTTTATTTGCACGAACAGAATCCTATCAATTATCTTTGCTTCGGCCTGGGCCCTAGAAGGTCACTAGCATTTCCCTTGGCCCCCACGCCGCCACCCTCCCACAACCCCCAGCCAAGGCCTGTAGAAGCCTACGGGGATGAAGGACCAAAACTCAGCCCTGCAGTCGATGACAACAGGATTTCCAATAAGGCAGGTAAGTCCCTCGCTCTCCTCCTAACCCCTAACGTGCCCTGTGTCTCAGAGGTTTCCTTCTCACCTCTGTCTGAATCAAGGTGTCCATTTCTTCAGGATCTACCAATCTTAGCCAAGAATTTGAAAATTCTAAATTATTAACCTGATTTATGTGACTGCGAATCCTTCCATATTAGCTTCCTAGCTGGTGGACTTTGGGGGCATATAAAAGAGTGAAATCTACTGGGGCCGGCGAGTGGCATCATGGTTAAGGCTGCTGGACTTCCACATGGCTAACTGTGGTTTTAGTCCCTGACCTGGTGGCTTGCTTTCTCAGTTTCCCTCTCTCCCTCTGTTGAAATTTAAATAAATAAATAAAATAAAGTTAAAAAAAAAAAAAGTGACATTTACAGACTCAGGCAGTAAGTGGAGAAACGTGGATGGGAGACCTTACAAGCCATAACATATGCGAGGTTTACCGGTATGACCAAGCGATATTGTTGGCTAGCCATCAAGCTAGCTGGTGAGTGCCTGAGACTAGAATCCAGTCCAGGATTTGTACTAGGCCTATCCCCTGGAGCTTGCCTGGGATTTTTGTCCCGGTTTACTCCCCTAAACAGTTTATGGTGTTTTTAGCCATCCCATCCCTGTTGAATTCCCAGAATTTGTCAAGAAAAAGCGGACTTGATCTGAGATTGGCTGAGTACGATGTGTAATGCACACGATGCAGATCCCCAGAGGTACCAAGATCTGAATAAGACCCAGCACCTCTGCTGTAGAAGCTCATCCTCTCCTGAGGAAATCACCCTTGCTGTGGAGCAGGTGTTTAGAGTCAGTCTCTGCTCAGTGGTACTGTGGCATCCTCGAATCTTAGCTCTGTCAGTTTGGGAGGGCAGGGCATTTTTCATAGTAGATGGAAATTTACCTGGGGAATTCCTACTGCATGTGGGTACCGAGCCAGGCAGCCATGTGGATCGATTTATCCTGACAAGGTGGAGGAGGAGGGTTACGGATGCCCTCCAACTGGTTCCTAGTCACCAAGGTGGTGACCGAGCCTGCACCCAGCAGCCTCCCATCAGAAGAAATTATGTTTTATTGGAACCATCCTCCTAGCCATGTACCTTTTCCTATCGTGCATGGAGACTATTTGAATGTGAGCAGCAACTCTGCACAAGCGCACACACAGTAGTTCTGTTCAAGTAACCACCTTGGGCTTGCAGCAACTAGGAGTAGGGTGAGGCTGAGACTGAAGAGGTACTCGGGAGGCAGGGGAAGATCCTGACTGCGAGGAACGGTACTTTGTCCTAAAGGTCTCTGTAGAACCACTGAAGGATTTTGAATACTCAGGTGATGAGGTGAGAGGTATGTTTTGGTAAGGTAACACTGCTCAGACAATGACTGGGGGTCTTGAGGGGGATTGTGAGAATAACTTGGACTGGATGGAAGGTTAGGAAATTGGGATCAGCAGCTGGAGTAATGGCTGTGTCACTGGACTCCCATGTAGTTGACCACAGTTTGCGTCCCGGACCCGGTGGCTTAAACTCACACCAGGCATGTGTGTGTGTGTGCCCAAGATGCCGAGAGGAGAATGGAGGAGAAGGGATTGCGGCGTGGCCATCCCCACTGGGGATGATTTCTCACTTTCTGTCTCTCTGTCTCTCTCTGTCTGTCTGGCGAGCACACACGCCCTATAGCAAAAAAAACCTCTCCAAAAAAAGAAAAAAAAAAAAAACAAAAAAGAGGTTCAGCCCACTTCATGGCCTGATGGTTAAGGCAGCTGGATCCCACGTGGCCAACTGTGTTGTTTGACAACTAGACCCAGTGGCTTGAGAAACATGCCAGGCATTGCCTATGTGCCCAAAATCCCCAAAAAAGGAAGAAATGGAGGAGAAGGGATTGAGGCTTGACCTTTCCTCCTATGGGGGGGGTGCTTTTTCCTCTCACTCTTCCTTTCTCTCCCTGGTGAGTGCACACACCCTTTAGCAAAAAAAAAAAAAACCCTCAAGGGGAAAAAGAAAAGTAAAATATTTAAGCGACACAAAATGGAAAATGATCTCTTGATGATAACATGTATAATAATCCCTTTAACTGCATTAATGTACAGTATATTCATTCTGGGGAAATTCATTTTATAAGTGATACTAATATACAGTGGTTGGATGTATAAAAAATAAATAAACTATGAAAAAAAAGAAGGAAAAAGAAAAAAAAAAAAAACAACCAGAAGGCTGAGATAATAGCTTGGGAGCCCCAGATGAAGGTGACTGGATATGTGGGTGCCCTTGAGCGTGGAAGAGGAATTAAGGCATGTGGCTTTGCGTTATAGATTTAATTCCCCCCCCCCTACACACACACCCTGGAAAAGAGATGTTAGCGTCCTAACCTCAGCACCACAGAATGTGACCTTACGTGGAGACAAGGTTTTTAGAGAGGTAATCAAGTTAAAATAAGGTCGTTAGTATGGGCTTTAATTGAATACAACTGATGCCCTTATACAAAGAGAAAATTTGGACACAGAGAAACACGCTCGTAGGGAGAACTCACGTGGAGATTTAATTATGCTGCCACAGCCAAGGGACAGCTAGACATTAGGAGAGACCCAGAACAGAGCATTCTCTTGTGCTTCCGAGGGAGCCCAGCCCTGCCAACGCCTCGATCTTAGATTGTTAGCCTTTGGAACTGGGAGACAATGAAGTTCTGTTTAAGCCACTGAGTTTGTGGTACTTTGTTATGTGAAAGTAGAAAACTAGCACAGTTTGTCCCTTTTATGACTAAATTACTTCTTAGCTGAAGTCTGCCATTAATTAAATTCCTTGGATAAGGGGATTTATAAAGGTATTAAGTAATACCTCCTACACTTTACCTTGAACTCCGCAACTACAATCATTCCCCATTATTGCCAAATAGCTTTTGTAAGGTTCCATATTTCATTTACTTATTGCCTTCAGTTGTATCATATCTTAATCCATGTAAGATAATAGAGATTTTACAATGTTGACCCAAATCAATGGAGGTCATTAAATACGTATCATGGAAACAGATGATTTAGTCCCGAGGCCCAAGCCACCTCAAGATGGAATGTATGGAAAAAACCCTAGAGAAAATAATACATTCCTTCATTTTACCGTTGTGTACACTAAGGTTGAACATTTATGTGGCGTTGAGCAAATGATTTAATAAATCGGTGATAGGGTTCGAAGCTAAGATTTAACCTCTTGACTCGCAGTCAGGTCTTTCTCCTTATGTTGATGGTTCAACGCTGAGTTTCCCTTTGAATTAAATTGCCCTGACGCTAGGCCAGTGTTTGAACACAGGAGTTAAAAGTCGAATGATCAGAGACTCTCCATAGCGCAGTAGTTTAAGGAAAGAGACATAATAAAAACATGGCATAGCCGCATGGTCTAGTGGTTCAGAGAGCTGGATCCCACATGGCTGACATTTCAGTCCTGGCCAGACAAGCTTGAAAAACGGACCAGGCTTGTGTGTGAGTGTGTGTGTGTGTGTGTGTGTGTGTGTGTGTGTGTATGTGTGTGTCCAAAACTTCTGGTAAGATAGAGAAATGGGAAAGGGATTACAGTGTGACCATGCCCCATTGGGGAAGGGTGCTTTCTCTCTGTCTCTGGAGTGTGCATGTCTCCTCCTCTGACATTAAAAACAAAAACGAGCAACCTATGGGAGAGGAACTATGAGGTAATCCAAACAGAAAAAGAAGTTGTTTTCTCAGTGATATCTCTGACTACTTCAGTCTCCTCTAATGATTACTCTTTAATCTCGAAAACGCTGATTCCCTAGGATTCAGGAATGGACTCTATTTAATTTTAAAATTTGTTTTTATTTCTTTCATAAGAGAAAGAGAAGCACCATTGACAGAGTTTTGTCATGCTGAAGTCCCCTTCCTCCAGCCTTCCAGCTAGACTTGGTCTGGCGGCTCATGCCTGCCGTGTTTCAGGTCACCTTGGGATCTGAACCCATGGTCAGCAATGTGCCTTCCAGCACTGCAGATCAATACACTACTGCTTGTGCTAAAGCAGTTGCTCCAGGGCCTCCTTTATTCCTATTCACGTCATAGATGACTTCATTCTCCCATTGCTTTAAAGTCCTCTATCGCCTGGTGAGTTTCCTCTGCAAGTGGATAAACTTGGAAGCTTATGAAGCTTAACCTTTAGGGCTTTACATTTGCACAACCCCTTCCAGGACCCTGCACCTTGATCTGGACTGAGTCTTACGTTTATCTTAAAGAAGCTCTTCCTCCACGCCATTACATAAACTCCAAGTTGCAAGAGCCTGGACCTGCCCCTTCTTCTCCCCTGAACTTTAGACCAGCATACCATTCCTCCAATGGAATGGACATTCCTGTAAAACAAAACAGCAACAAAAATCCTCCAAATTGCCCCATCAGTGGCCGTCACTGGGGTTGTTTACCAAATATTCTCACTTCTCTGTTTCCCAACTTGCAGGAAGTTGCCCTTCCATCATTCCCTTTGAAGTTGCACAGAGATCTGTGGCTGCTTGGTTCAATGAGATGTGAGGAGAAGTGGCTTCACTTCCCAGCAAGTGCTTTAGAAGCCACAGTGTAATTCTCTGTGCTCCTTCTGGCTGCTGTGGTGACAGAAGAAGCAACGTCAAGGTGAAACCTCAGAATCCTTGGGTCCTGAGTAAACTTTATTCTTATTTATGTTTTATTTTTTAAATTTTTATTTTTGCCATAAATCTCTCTCATGTGCTGGAGAGAGACAGAGACAGAGAGACAGAGAGGAAAAGTAAAAAATCATTTCCCAGTGGGGATGGCTATGCTGCACTCCCTTCTCCCTTCTCCTCTCTGGATTTTGGGCACATGTGCGCATGTGCCGGGCTTGTTTTTTCAGGCAGCTTAGTCTGGGACTCGAATGACAAGAGTCACCCATGGGATCTAATGCCCTCAGCACCATGTCACCTGCTAGCCACTGAATGAATATTCTAAACAGATCCCCTAACCGTCAATTGACATGTACTGTGAGTAAGAAGGAGATTTTTGTGTCAAGCCACTGAGAACTAGGGGCCGTCAGAGCATAACCTAGCCTGTCCCATGATGCACCCTCCATCTGTGCCCCTTCCCATCTACACTCCAGTAAATGCACATTCAGTCTTCTGGATTGTTCGGGACAGGGCACAAGGTGTCATCCTTCCGTTCCTCTTCCTTTCAGCGCTCATCAGTAGCCCTGGAGACTGACTGCCTCTCACCCTCTCCGCTAGTTCTGCCGTGTCGAGGCACCACCATCTTTGGCTAGATTATTGCCAGAGCCTCCCAAATGCTGTCTTCCTATGGCCTATTTGCCACCTATCCCCTGTGGTAGTGGCTTAGAATGCAAGTCCACTTACGTCACTCTTCCCGTAAACTCCTATTTCTATAAAAGTTCTCATCTCCGAGCGAAATGCAGGGTCCTGTATGATCGGGTCCTGCTGCCTCTCCAGCCTCACCTCCTGCAGTCCTCACTAGTGGAGACCCAGCCACACTCTCCTCACTCGTCCACGGACACACTAAGCCTTGCCTTCACCATTCCCTTGGCCTGGAACTGCCCGAGACAGCCCCATGACTTACTCTCTCTACTTCTTCGGCTCTCTGTTCTAGTGTCTCCCTCTCCACGAGGCCTTTCGATCCCCTCATAAAGCAGCTCCTCTCCCTTCAGCACTCCCATTAGTTTGAAATATGAGAGAAATATTACTGCTATATATACTAACACTATATTAAACACTTAATTTAAAGAACACACTCATTTACTTACAATTATTAAGTGGAAACTATTATTCTTTTTTGTTGTTGCTAGAGGTTTTTACCTTGGGAGCATGTACTCACTAGACAGAGAGACAGAGACATCAAAAGTAAGAGGGAAAGTGAGAAGTCAACCCCCCCTCAGCCAGGGGGGATGGTCACACTGCAATCCCTTCTCCTCCATTCCTCTCCGGGGGGTCTTGGACACACACACATGTGTGCCTGGTATAAGTTTTAAGTCACTGGATCTGGGACTTGAGCCATAGTTGGCCATGTGGGAGTCCAGTGAGATCACCCCTACACCATCTGCTGATCCCCTGTTACTCTTATTTAAGAGGTATAGGAACTGGAGCTTAGTGACATTAACGTTCTGGGGGCCACCCTCATCAGGGCAGTGACCGAGCTCTGTACAGGGAGTTGGGTCTCATGTGACCAACCATGGTTTGAGTTCCTGCTCTGGCAGCTTGAACGACATGCTGGGTGCTCACGCATATGCTCCAGATCCTGACAGGCTGGGCAAACGGGAGAGGGGCAATTGCGGTATCACCAGTCACACTTGGGGTGGGGGGACATTTTCTCTGTCTCTCCCTTTCTCTCTAGTAAGCATGCATGCCCTCTGGCAATTAAAGAAAAAAGAGAGAAAGGTAGTCAGACATTTGAAGTTCACAAAAGTGGTTATTGGCAGAACTCGGGTTTATCTGCACCTACCAGACTCTTAGTCATGCTCTTCATTTCTGTGTAATTCTGCTTCAGAGATTAGGAAGATGTCAAAGACATATTAAAACTTGCGTTCGGTAATTTTTAAAGTATTATGTCACCCTTTTGGCAAACAATTTTAGACTGTATCAAGGCTCAGTTAGAAGAATTAATGAACCAGTATCCCCCTGGTTTCAAATCTGGGACAGTGTGACAGTACCCTACCTCTGCCCGGGTCACACTCTCATTTTTATCATTGACCAGGATGAACATCAAAACGGTCACAAAATGGGTGTGGCCACAGCATTCAAAACTTGTTTGTTTTGTGGTCATAATAAATAAATTAAACCAGCTGAAGTTTGACAGAGTGAAGTTATGCCTTGACTTTAGCTTCAAAACTCAATCTTGCACATGCAGGTTGGGGGGAATGTCTTATGAAAGTTTGTGCAAAGGATTTTAGTGATTTCAACGGACCCTTCTCTTCACGTGGATCAAGGATGTGATATCACACAGGTGTTTTCAGCAGCCATCTTGGTCTCATTAAGAAAAACCATCCAGATGGAGGAAGAGTGGCGGTCAGTGGCTGCTAGACCACATCTGTTTTATTTCTTTCTATTGTTGTTGCCATCCTGTTGTTTTCGGTTCTGATTACCAAGAGGAACACTGACGAACTCGAGGGCGCCAAGAAGACAGTGCTATGGATGGTGACTCTTAGGGATCAAAGCCACATGATGAGAGACTTCCTGGACCCTGCGTTGTTGAGCCTGGAGGGAAGATTTAGTGGAAATTTAACCCCATTGGAAGGCTTATTGTACTGTGTACCGGGAAACACTAGGGTCAATAAGGGAGTATTACAAGGACACAGATTTCAGGTCAGTGTGAACAGTTTCCCAATCGCCAAACACATCTCGCATTCCTAACAGTGACAGAAGTATTCGGTGAGTGACAACGCAGCCATGCCCTGCCCCTCCGAGTGCCCGCTGACTAGACACAGGCATTTTGCCTAATTATAAATGCTGACCTGCTTAAGTGCCATCACTGAGTTGTTGTAAAAGTCGTGGCACAGTGGAAGGAGTGAGTGAGTCTCCCCGGATGGTCAGGGACACCTTGCAGAAGTGATAATTAAGCTTATTAACCTAGAATCACAGGAAAGAGTTTTTCAAGGGGGATTTCCTGCTTGGGAAATGGTCCCAGAAGAAACCAGTAAGGAGTCAGAGATGTCACATAAGGAGGGAAGAAGCCAAGCAGGGCCGTAGTTTCAGACGGAGTCTCAGGTCAGCCTGATCCCCTGGGAGACTCCGGAGTTCCCCCTGAGGCAAAAGAGCTGAGCTTTTGTACTTCCACATCACTGCCCTTGGTTACCGGCTGCCCCGATGGAAGGAGGAGATGGGGGTCTACAACTTCCAGGCAGCTCGGTATAAGGGAGCATCTCTGGAGCAACCACTGGAGGTCAAAGATGCCGGTGCGAACCATTAGCAGCAGGCCTGCAGGAACTGGAGAGTGATGCATGTATGGGTTAGGGGACTGGGTGGGAGCATCACTGGCATCGGGGACTTGGAAGAGAAGTCCGTCTAGCAAAAGGACTAGCAAGGCAAGGGTGTAAAAAAATGATACGTAATGAAAGTGAGGGGTGCAGCATCATTGGAACATACAGGGTGAATAAACAGGAGGAAAGATTTGGGAGTGGGGCCGTCACACTGATGCTTCATGGAGTCTGGTTCTGGAAGGTGATTCAGGATACAGCCGATCTAAGGGTCTCAAAGGCCGGAGTTAATTAATGACCATTTCGGTTCTCTGGTAGATTTTCTTCACCTTCCCTAATATCAAATCCAAGGTTAACCTAAACGAACCTTTGAGCAGAATGTTTTGTACCAACGTACTGGCCTTGGTTCCCGTCACCTGTCACCAGGAATATAGGGTGATAATGTTTTAGAATATGACAGGAAAGTTAAAAGGTGTTATAGTCATGGTACACGTGCCATGGGTAATCAGAATAAACTTGAGGGCTGGCAGGTAGTGTGGTGGTGAAGACACTGGACTCCCACGTGGTTGACCAAGGTTCAAGTCCTGAACCCGATGGCTTGAAACTCACATCAGATGGTGTGCTCGTGTGCCCAAAATCCTGAGGGGGGATGGAGGAGAAGGGATTATGGCATAGCCATCCCCCCGGGGTGTGATTTCTTGCTTTCTGTTTCTGTGTCTTTCTTTGTCGCTCCAGTGAGCATGTGTACCCTATAGCAAAAATCTCTAAAAATAAATAAATAAACTTTCAAAAAGGCCAGTCAAGAAACTGAGGACCAGAACTGAGGTGAGGTCACAGGAGCACAACATTTATGGAGGCGTTCAACTTCATGGGCGTGGATGTGTAAGTGAGGGTCTTCGTGAATGTCTCTCCCCAGGTGTTTCATTTACCTCAACTTAGTCCTGATCTTCAGCCACCTAAAAACTCACTGGTTTAGCTCATGAACCTGTTGGCTAGTTCTTTGGGGTAAGCTCAGCTGGGCCGTTCTGCCACTCTAAACAAGGCTCATCCACATGTCATGGCTAGCTAGGTGACTGGTTGATGACAGTCCTAGCTACAATATCTGAGATGACTGGAACCTCTGCCACATGGAATCTCGTCTCATTCTCAACCTCTTGGCCTGTGCTTGTTCACAGGTATTCCTCAAGATTCCAAAGATGAGTGAAAGAGGAAACAAGGACTTTTTAAAAATAATTATTCATTTCATCTTATGTGTTATTGTTATATTTTCATTTGCCCAGAGAAAGACAGAGAGAGAGGGAAAGTGAGAATGCAAGCCTCCAGGTCCAGGACTCGAACTGCTGTCAACCATGTGGGAGTCCAGTGCTTTAACCACTATGCCACCTGCCAGCCCCAACAAAGGCTTTTCAAATCCCTGAATGTGTCAAGTTCCCTTTTGACCCATTGACCAAAGCAAACTTGCTGACTCGGGATTGGAGAAACCAACTTCATCTCTTGATGGGAAGAGTTGCAAAGGCACTTTGCAAAAGGGCACACATTCAGGAGAAAATGTATTGTCATTTTCAATTCCACCAAAAGCCTCATGTGCTAAGGAAATAAACTCAGCTTCTATCCTGTTGTTGAGGGAGCCACTGGAGAGGTTTCAGCCGTGGAGTCATACGATTAGATTCGGTAGTGAGACTGCACTCTGACAGCTGCGGAAGAAGGAGGATTGGCAGGGTGACATTGGAGGTGGCAATGACAAATCAGGCGCAGATAAAATAATAATGAAAACTATAACAAGAGTAACAGGGTGGAACAGAGAGGACATGATCAAAACTATTTAACAGTTAGAATAAGCAAGTACTGGTGATAGAATTGGTGTACTGGAGTAGAAAACACTGGAATTTCATGGTAAAGCCACTTCCAGGTGAGGGTTCCTATTTTCAGTTGGGTTCAAATGCTTCCCTCTTCCCATGGGCATCACAGCCTTCGCTTTCCTCAAAGCTCCTTCCACCCTCATTGTTATTCACTCTCACCTGACAATGTCACCTCCTGAATCATCAAGAAAACTGGGTCTACAGGGGTGAACCAACTCAACTTCCATCTCTTCCCTTACCCTCAGCCTCTTTTTCAGCCTGTCTGCATTCACACTCCACAGGTCTGTTGGCCAGGACTCTCTGAGAACAGTCTCTTCCTATCCAAGCTTAAGGTCCTCCCTATGATTTCCATCCCAACCCCCTCCCCTCTCCTTGCATCTTACTCCATCTTCCTTGGCAAATGATTATGATTCTTGCTACACATTTTCAAGATTAAGGGGAGAAATGCATTAAATGTTGTATAATAGGTTATAGAAGTATGTTTTCAAAATTTTCTGTTATGGTCCTAGCCACTATGGTGCAGTATGACAGACCATAGTGCTGGAAGCCATGTGGTTGACCATGGTTCGAATCCCTGCCTGGCTACCATGAAATGCGCTGGCCCAAGGTCCTGACATGCTGGAGGTTTGAGGGAAGGAGATGACGAAGTGACTGGAGCAGGTTGGGGTGCTTCTTTCTCTTTCTCCTGCACGTGTGTGTGCACATGTTCCCGATCATAAATTTTTAAACACATTCCGTAATGGGTACAGCTAGCAAATAGTCAAGTACTCCACAGTTTGGACATTTTGTACAAAGAAGGAGGCCTCGTTTCTGGTTCTGACTCTGGAATGGTTTAAAAGGTGTTAACTCTCCCCTGAGTTTGCACACCATATTTTTCCCCCAGGTAATTCCTGGTATTTTACCTAAGACTGTAGGTTGCTAGTGAGGTGCTCTGGGCCTGAAGGAGATGAGGATGTTGGAAGGAGATCAGAGAGTAAGCACAGGCATGACTGAGGGAGTAGGAGGGCTGCGTTTACGTGGACACATGAAAGCAGAACTGACGAGGCGATGACTAATGATACGATAACTGTCTACAAACACAAGCGTGTATGATGTGCCTGCCAAGAAGTCGTTGCCTCACCCGACACCGAGATACAATCTGGGCAGCAGCACGGCAGACAGACGAGATCGATAGAGCATCCCGAGTTACCGGAAAAAACAGAAAGGAGTAGAGATGAACACGATTTCACAAAGACGGCTTCCTTTCTGAGGAAACCCCCACCTATCCATCCCTGTCTTCCTTCCTTTTTCTTTTCTTTTCTTATTATGTTTTGCCACAGGAGTTGTGTACTTGCCGGAGAGAGGGGGAGCGTGTGAAAGCACCTTCTGGGTTGGGGGTGCTATGCTCCAATCCCTTTTTCTCCATTCTCCTCTTGGGATTTGGGGCACGCACAGGCATGTGGTATGATTTTCAAGCTGCCGGGTCTGGGACTCGCACTGTGGTTGGCTATGTGTGAGGACAGTGCCTTCAGGATCATGCCACCTGCTGGCCTCCGTCTCTTTCTTCAACAAGCTTTAAGTACGTGGTGCTAAGAAGAAAGCACGTCTTCGGCTTTACCCATTCACACTTCAAGTCCCTAGAAGTCTCTAACCTTGCCTTGCCTTCATTTCCTGAGAGGCCCTCCTGAGTCCTCTCCACTGCTTCTTCCCAGCGATGTTCAGCCAAGAAAGTATTGCTCAGAAGGCCGACACGACAGCATCCTGACATGCACGCTAAGTCACCTCAGAGGCCGTGACATTGCATTCGAGGCTACTGTTGATGCCGAGGCCGTGGAGCCTGGAGAGTGGGTGCTTCCTTGCAGTCGGCCACCACAGCTGCAAAAGCTCACGGAGACCTGTGTTTCTGAATCCCCTCACTTGCTAATCCTCCTTTGTGACACTGATTACTGTCATCCTTCTGCATCACCAGGAGCAGTGGCAGACCTGCTTCCAAGCAGAGGTACTGAAAGCATCCTCCTTCCCAAGGGACTGCGCCCTGAGGATATCGAACCGAAAGACTTTCACAAGTACCCATTCATTCCATACACTCCCACTGAGCACAGGCATCCCCGGGCAGGCCTTCATGCTGACAGCTAAAAGCTGTCACGGAGGGCGCCCAAGACAGAGTTTCCGCTTCAGGAAGCTGTCAGGGGCTGCTTGCAACACTGCCTGTCAACAGTTCCGAACCGTACTTCCAAAAGCGTCAGTGTCTAAAGCCCCATGGGGGATGACAGGTACACAGGATCAAAGAAATTGCACGTGCAGTATTAATGGGGTAAGGCCAACCAGGAAGGAGTTGTTAGTTCGGAAGTTATTTGAACAGAAACCCCAAGTAAGCTTAGCAAATTGGGAAGGGGTGGGGATTGGAGGTAGAAAACAACCAAATTGGGGGCCGGCAAACATGGTGGTTAAGGGCTCTGGACTCCTACATGGCTGACTGTGGTTCAGGTCCCAGACTTGGCAGTTTGCTTTCTCACATTCCCCCTCAGTCGCTCTTGTTCTCGCTCTCACTCTGTCCCTCTCTGGTCAAATTAAAATAAATAAAGTTAAAATAATTCTTTCAAAAACAGAAAAGAAAGCGAACAACCAAATTTATTAAACCAGTGATAAAGAGTGAGGGTAGAATCCTTTGCCCTGGCTCCCACGGGAAATGCCAGAGATGGCTCTGAGAGAGATAATGGACCTCATGAATAACCGGGGCATCCTGGGGCCAGCAGGTGGTATGATGGTTTAGGTGCTGGACTCCCACATGACGGATCACTGGTTCAAATCCCGACCTGGCAGTTTGCTTTCTCATTTTTTTCTCTCTGTCTGGCGAGAGCAAATACCCTATGGCAAATTAAATAATAAATTAAAATTAAATATCTAAAAACTTGGGGCATCGTAATTTGAAGAATCCAGAGCATCTTGAACAGAATGGCCCTGGGAAGTTTGACTAAAGGGACAGACCCCTGAACTTTTGGAATCTAATTGCCAACGTTCCAAAAAAGAAAGGCGTTAGCGATTTAAGAGGTCTTTAGTGCCATCAAGTGGTTGAAACAGGGATAGCTCTAAAATAATCTTACAAATTAATTTTTCTAAGCAGAGGGGAGGCTGGAAATGATTACATTTAAAAGTGACCATTGGATTTGAAAACCTTTATTTACTTTTAGAACTTTTTCTTTTTAAAACAAATTCTTTATTAGTGGTTTCTCTGATTTCTTGCTCCAGTAACCAGTTCCTGTAGCTGTAGTGGATGACAACCGTATCATTGGAGAAATGCTGCCCCCTTGTGGCAGGTGTGAAAAGCAGCACTAAGGGCCCGCCAGAAGTCACGTATTAACTTTTGTGAATAGAAAACTCGGATCTTTCAAAGTAGACATTTATCTCTAAGTAAAACTGGGAAACCAGCAGAGTTCATCTGTCCTCCTTTTTGTAGAGCATGGGCATGTGTTATTTTTTAATAGTAATGTGGTCATTTCTGTGGGACTCAGGGTCATCTGTCGGCCTCAGCTTCCTAATCTATGAAGGAGACATGATAACACTTATAAAGTGAATATTATTTCTCTTTACCACCTTTCTTACTAGAGTTTCCCAAACTTCTTCATTCTCCAGTTAGAAAAGGTTGGCTTGCATAAAAGAATTCACAGTAAAGTGTACTGCTATGCTGTTTTCTAGTCGCGCAGTCCATAAACTGCGGGGGGATTGAAAGTAAATGTTCATGTTTATAATGGGACTTAATTTTCTAGAGCACAAATCCGCCATCTTTTGCAGTTTTTACTATTTTTTAGTCCAGTTCTGCAGATGTCCAGTCAGTTCGAAGACTGATTTAACTCAGTTCCTGCCACAGCCCACATCGGGCAGGTTTCCACTTCTTTGGGCACTCGTGCTTCACTCAAGGCAGATCCTGAACGCAGGAGCCCGCAGGACCCTCAGAGCACAGGCTTCCTAGAAAGAGTCAAGGAAAATCTCACCTGCTTAAGGATATGTTATGTATTAGATTTCTTTCTGTTTCTTTACAGTGGAAAAGGGAGCGATAGATAATCAAACTGGGAACATATTTTTAAGTGAAATTATATTTTGTAACAATGCATAAAAACAGGGCCACTGAGTCCCCATTTCCCAATGTCCACAATTCTAAAGATGGCAACCCACACCTGGAACCTAGGACTTCCACCGCAACTGAAATTTCCCGAAGGATTTTGCTCATTTCCTGCAGGTCCTAAGTGCCACCTTCTCTGGTTGTTACATAGTTAAGGAAAAACACAGATGTCTAAGCTGGCCCCCTCTGGTGGATCCTGAAGTGCTCTGGAGCGTCTGAGGCGATGCAGATGCCCTGTCTACCTCGTAGGACCAGCCAGCAGAGGGAGACTGGAGCTTCCCTGCTGAGGCTGAGGGCTGGGGCCGAGAACACTCATGCTCTCACAGCCTGGGCCTCACTAGACCCAAGCCCCTCCATTCCCGCAGCTCCTTTCTCCCTCTATGATCCTTAGCTTTGCTTCTCTTTGATGTATACAATATAGAAGAGCTACAGAATCGTAGAGTTTTCAGCGTGAGGGACTCGAGTCGTATTTACCGATATCTATTCCTTGGGGAACATTTAGAGGGCCTCAATCATGGGTTTTCAGTAAAAGCAGAAGAAAAAGCAATTGTGTAGTAAAGCCTTTTCTGTGTCAAGTGTAGCAATTACTGTGAGGTGAGGAGTGTGTCTGGGAGGGGTTTCCAAAGAGTCCCTGGAAATCACTTTGCCAAGTGTAGAGCAATGTGTAGAGAGGGCAAGTGGATGCTGTGATGCATGGCCACCTGGTAGTGTTCCATCGGCGTGTGGAGGGCTTTACCTTCAAGGAGAGGTGGTCTCCTCAGGGCACCTGGTCTCCATTATTGCCTCAAGTTTCCCTTCCCTCCCCTCCCCTCCCCTCCCCTCCCCTCCCCTCCCCGCCCTGCGAGTAGGTCTACATCCAGATACTCACTTCAGACTGGATCCTCAGGGCGATGAAAGTCTTAGACCCCCTTTCAAGCCAGTTTCCCAGAGGTTTTGTGGGGAGACCCTGGCCTTCAGACAGGCCTCTGGAGGCCCAGGTGGATGGTTCTCTCTCTCCCTAAGTTTATTCATTTATTCCATGGGCTCTCTCTCTCTCTCTTTTTCTCTCCCTCAAGTTTATTTATTTACTCCATGAGTGAGAGACTGGGAGATAAACAGAGACACAGCGCCCTGGGCAGGGTCATGATGCTGCAATTCACCCCCTAACTTCAGCCAGCTCAGCTCATGGGCACAGATGTGCCTGGTACTTACTGAGGCCTCCAGACTCGAACCAGCAACCCATGTGGGTATACCTCAAAGAGCATTGCATTTACCCCCGTGCCACCTCCCTGCCCCAGGCTTCTCATTATGCAACATTTCCAAGGAAAGAATACCATAGGAAAGCTTTTATATATGTGTTAATATCTCACAAACCTACCTGGCAAAATGGACTTCCCGATGTCTAAAGGAAATCCCTCTTGCTGTCCTGAAAGCCCACCGCTGAAATAACCAAATTCTCTTTAAGCACTCTTCTGAGCAAGAAAATGCAGGCATCAAGTCACTGTCTAGCTTATTTGTCTCCAAACTAGCTCATCTGTTTACCTTTCTGAGAGAAGCCACCAAGTCTGGGACTCGAACAGTGGTCAACTATATGGGAGTCCAGCGACATAGCCATTAGCCACATGCTGGTTCTTCTTCTTTTAAGAATTACTTAATTTTGGATCATCTCCTCTCAGTTGGTGATGAATACAGTCAGCCTCTTACTCAGTTGCATCTCTCTACAGCCCAGGGTCTTCCAGCAAATTTCAACCAGATGGGGCTCATCCAAGCAGGTGGTATGGACGGTCCTTTTCCTAGCATGTGAGGGGCCAGGAGGAGTCAGTCTACATGACCAGACACGAATAACCCTCCACACACAGCCCCGATTTTGATCCCACAGTCTGGGTCTGAATCTGTGATGGCGAACACAAACCCCCCTGACTTGTCATGGCACTGATTCTTTCCCACGCTTTAGGACAGAGTTACTGCAGGCCGGTGATCCTGGCCCGGAGTCCATGGATGGGTTTCCGAGGGCCTGTGGCCTCCTGGAATGTGACGTAAACTCTGAGGGTGTGCTTTGCTAGGTATGTTTTTTCTGAGGAAAAAGTCCTGAAATGGTGTCGAGTTTTCAAAATGATTCCGAAATCCTCAAAATGTTTGAGGCCTACTAAATATCTCCTCAGAGCCATTAATCTGATCCCCCAGATTTGTGAGCTATCCTCTAGCAATAGGGAATGGAAACGGAAGTTAAGTGCCGTCTCTGGAGCGTCATCTCTCTGCCAGTTTAATCATGTCAGCGACCTTGCAAGTATCACTCTCCTGTCCACAGACAAGGAAGTGGCAGCCCTCAGAGGTCAGGTTCTTACCCAGCCAAAGCTGAGGCTCCAGCTGGTCCTGCTAAGCTCCCAAATCCCCATCCTAGTCAAGCCCCTCAGCTCTGCCTTATCTGTTGCCCAGCTTGGCCTTTTTTTTTTTTTTTTTGGTCCTCTAAATACTCTTTATTCTTGTTCTCTTAAAAAAGTTTATATTTATTTCTTTAGTGAGAGAAAGACAGATAGATAATGCCTCCAACAGAGTCTTCACTCCTCATGCCATGGTCCACCCCGCCTCAGCCAGCCGGGTTCACCAGCGTATGCGCACACACCCAGTGCTCACAGGGAGATCTGGGGACGTGACCCTGGGGCCTGCCCGCGTGGCTTCAGCATCATGGAGCGTTGTGTTACTGCCCCACCACCCCGGCTGGCCATCTTTATTCTCATTCCTTAGCTGTTCTTCTGTTTTGTGAAAATCATTGCTCATTGACAGGTAGCTGCCCTGTCCCTCGCTTGTTCTTGGCTTACAGCAGAGCCACGCCCTGGTGGCACTTGGGTAAAATCTGCCATGCAGATACTTCTTCAGGATGAACATTATCTTACTGTTTAGAAACTGGAATAACTTGCACAAAAGTTATTCCAGTTCGGACTTTAAACTGTTTTTGAGCAATTGGGAGGCCCACCCTACCGAGCCCATGTTGTCTCTTGATAGTGGAGGCTGGGCCAGAGTTGAGGGGTCAGGTCACCACAGACCTCCCTGCACCCCCTGGGGTCACCTCTCTGACTTCTGCCGCACTTTCTTGTGCCACCTGCTGGGGACCTTTGGCATCTGAACATCCTACTCTTGCCTTCTTCCATTCCTCCTCCCTTTGCCTCCAAACTCACCCACTCATCGGTCTCCTCCCACGAGCAACACCTTTCATTCTCATCGATTTCTTTGCCCTTTTTCTCACACTTACCTCTGCACTCTTTGTCCCTGTGTCCTGGTGTAGGATGAAAGACAAAGCGACAAGTGGAGGCTGTGTCTGTCTTGATGGAGTGTCTGAGTGCCCTGGAGCTAAGGCATTAAGTCAGGGAAACCTGACCCAGGCCTTCCCCCAAGCGGTCGGTGTTTCCTTCTGGGTAGGGTGGTGGTTAAGGCAGTTGGATCCCACATGGATAACTGCACAGCTTGAATCCTGGATCCGGCATCTTTGGAAAGCCTGCTGGCCACATGCACATGTGTGCCCAAGATCCTGAGAGGAAAAGGGAGACGGGATTGTGGCATGGCCATTCCCTTACAGGGTGCTTTCCCACTTTCTCTGTCTCGCTGTGTCTCCTTGGTGAGTGCACATGCCCTATAGCAAATTAAAAAAAAAAGCGACCTGGTGCGTATATTAGAGGCCACTTGTACGTATCCCAATAGTACTGCATAGCTAAAAATAAAGTCAAACTAAAACAAAATGGTCAGGTTGGGGTTGGAGGCTGAGCATCTCTAATCTGAAAAATCCAGATTCTAAAAAGAATTCCAGAAAGTTCTAAATTTTCTAAGTTTCCCCATGATGCCACAGTGGAAGAATTCTATTCTTGACCTTATGTGATGGGCTAACATCAAAATGCTGCAATTCAAAACTATCATATAATTTTACCTTCGGGCCAGGTGTGTAAGGGCTATATGAGACATAAATGGATTTTACTCTTGGGTCCCATCTCTGAGATCTCTCACTATGCAGATGCAAATATTATAAAATCCAAAAAGCCCTGAAATCGAAAACACTACTGGTCCCAAGCATTTTCTATGAGGGATCTCCAACCTGCACCAAACAAGCCACCACGGGTGCCACGAGACACACAGGCGTTGTGGCCCTCACACTGCGGTACGCTTTTCTGTGACACTGGCCATATGATTCCTTTCCAGTATTTTGCTCACTGAATTTAGAACTTTGAGTTGTTTTAAGGATAAATTACTTATTTTCTAAATTGCCAGAGGGCGCATACACTCACCAGCAAGAGGCAGACGAGGGAGGAGTGGTCACACTGCAATTTCTTCTCCTCTGTTGCTCCATTTTGTGGGGGTCAGGGGGTACACATACACACATGCCTGGCATGTATTTTAAAACATTGGGCCGGGATTTGAACTGCAGTCAGCCGTGTGGGATCTGGCACCCTTAAGCACTAGGTATTTCATTTAGTATAAATTATGCTCAAGTTCCAACATGCCATCTGTTCTCTTTTACTCCCCTCGCATGTATCAGCGTGACACAGCGCGGCCTTCAGAACCCACTCCGTGTCCAGCGGGCGTACCTACAGTGTAATAACACCAGTGAGTTTGGTGAATGGAAATACATTCTCCCGTTGGAAACGAACACCTCACTTCAGAGATGTTTAATGGGAACATCTGGTTGATCTTTAGTCGATAGCTGCTCTTACTTGGAAGTTTATTTATCTGTATGCACTTCTTCATTACATTTTCCACCATGGATCATGTTAATCCATTTAAAGAAATCCACTACTCCCGTGATTTGAGCCCTAGGACCAGAGACCACTCAGAGCAGCTGAGCTGGAAGGGCCCTGGGAGCTAGCACTCCCTGTACTGGCCCATAGCTGACTCACAGACACTTGAAAGATCATATTGGAGACCTGAAAGGAGTTGAGCATCACTGAGTTAGGTCCAGTGTATCTTTTCTCATGCGGGTTATTACTACTGGGTGAAGACATAGGAGGGCGGCTGTGGGCCTGTGCTCTCAGGCTGTAGCGTGTCTTGTCATTGAAACAGAGGACCCTGTCAGGGTCTCTCTTGGAAGTAGTCTTTTTTTTTTTTTTCTTTTAGAGAGATTTTGGCTATACGGTACGTATGCTCGCTGGAGAGATAATGAGAAACAGAGAAACAGAAAGTGAGAAATCCTCCCCCCCCCCCGCCCCCGGAGGGGATGGCCACACCACAATCCCTTCTCTTCTATTCTCCTCTCGGGAACTTGGGCATGCATGCACATGCGCCTGTTTGAGTTTTAAGCAGCCGGGTCCGGGGCTCAAACCGCAGTCGACCACATGGGAGTCCAGTGACACAACCATCACGCCATCTACTGTTCCCAGCAGTCATCACCTTAGCAAGTCTGCAGTGGTACCATGGGTGGTATCGATCTACTAGCACTCTGTCCTTCTCTGGGTGGTGAGGAAGTAGAAGGCCCAGTGTGGAGGGGCAGGTGGGGGAGTTGCCTGCTGTGGTTTCTTTTGCTCACCTTCACCTCCTTCCCTGTGCTGTAGGCCGCAGTGTGGGTGTTACCCTCCTGTCTGAGCCCATCTCCGCTCTCCTGATGCATTTGACTGAGGCCCCAACGTGGGCATGTCCCGCAGCCGGGAATTAGTTCTGATCAGATCCCAGGGTCCTGCCACCTGCCTGTTCTGTTCTGTTTCCTGAAGGATCATTGCTCACTGTGAAATCTTACATTTACAAAAGGTCTTAGATAATCCTTGAGAGTTCATTCAACACTTAGCTGTCTTTTTTTTTTTTTTTGAGAGAGATTTTTGCTATAGGGCACATGTGCTCGCTAGAGAGACAGATACAGAAAGTGAGAAATTATCCCCTGGGGGTTGGTCACGCCACAATCTCTTCTCCATTCTTTTGGGATGTTGGGCATGCACGCACATGAACCTGGCCTGAGTTTCAAGTTGCTGGGTCTGGAACTCTAACCGTGGTCGCCTACATGGGAGTCCAATGATGTAACTGCTACACCATCTGCTAGTCCTGCTTTATAATGAGGATGTGAGTCTCATTTTGTACATAAGTAAACCAAGTCTTGGAGAAGCTAATTAAATTGCACAAGACCACTGATTTAGGAAGATCTGACATTCAAAGATAAGTCAGTTCTGCGTCCGAAGTTGTGTCCTTTTCATTGTCTCAAGTTCTGTCTCCAAGGAGCTTTCAGTCTAGAACAGGTGTCAGTTCACCTACAATAACTGTAATTCAAGGTATAGCCTGTACATTCTGCATATGGGTGAATGGTCCATGACAAAGTTATTTCAGTTCTATTCGGGCCTTTGTTATTGGTGATGTTTTTACTATGGTTACAGCTTGACCGTCTCTTATATTGGGATGTCAGGAAAGTCATGACACATTTTTTGCATAGAAAAATATGTCATGACTTTCCCAACAACCTTCTAGTTCTGAATTAAAAACTGCCCAGGCTGTGTGCGGATTCTCTGACATTAATGGTAACGCCACACCACGGGTGACAGCAAATGCTAGTGTCAGAGATATTCAGGGAACTTCAGCTCTCAAACAGTGTGAAGAACAAACCTTGCTGTGCGTCCCCATCTCTGCGCATTCCTCTCTGCCTATGATTTGCCGTGTGGCCATCTCCTGGTACATGGAGACAGAGCCAACCCCTCCCTACCCATGTAGGAATCAGTATGATCTAAGCTTGTCCTGTTAGGGCTACCTAAGGGCAAGTTAACACCATCCCCCCAACGTGGGAATGAGGATTTCAGAAGTCCCACTGAGTCGTTCTGTTAAGAAACCTGACACTCATGCTCTGAGAAGGTTAAACCCCAGGCCAGATTCCAAATTCTTATCCTCTATGAGGGAATTGTTGCTGCTTTCAGAGACTAAGTATCTAGCCCAATAAACACAAACCAGTGTCTAACCCTGTGACAGACACATTGCACGCCTAGCTCTCCACTAAGAAGCAGTGCATGCTAGATACACAGCCCAGTGGCCCTCGCTGCTGCCAGACCCAAAGCTAAGACTCATTTGATTTTTAGACGGGGCATTTTGGGATCAGACCCACCAGGTCTAGATGCCCAGAGGGCTGCTCAGGTTGGAACACCTGTAGCTACTGCATCGGGGATTAAGAAACATGTGTTCCAGCCGAAAGCCTTGCCAAATGTCTTCACACCACCAAAATGACGTCTGGCCTGTGTGGAGGGCAGGGATCCCTCAGCTTGCCTCACATTCCTCCAGGCTTAATCCACTCAACGACCAAAGTGGAAACAGCTTCCCCATCCCTCATAGCCAACCGAGTGTACGCTATAGGCTAATGTCGCCAGATAGCAGCCTTAACCATAACTAGGGCTGCACATGGTCCCCAGAGAGCTATGTAGGACTTCTCTGAGGGCATGATTTTTTTTTTTTTTTTGGAGAGATTTTTCACTATAGGGCATGTGCGCTCGCCAGACAGAGAGAGAGAGACATAGAGACAGAAAGCGAGAAATCACCCCCCAGGGGGGATGGTCACGCCGCAATCCCTTCTCCTCCATTCCCCTCTCGGGATCTTGGGCACGCACGCACATGCGCCCGGCGTGAGTTTTAAGCCACCGGGTCTGGGACGTGAACCACGGTCGACTACGTGGGAGTCCAGCGACATAGCCATTACGCTAACTGCTGGTTCCCTGAGGGCATGATTTTGAGAACACCAGTTCCTTTATTTTATTTTTTAAGAAGTTTTTGCCTTAGGGCATGTGTGCTTGAGGGTGGGTGTGAGGAGGGGGAGAGACAGGAAGAGATAGTCAGTGAGAGGGAAAGTGAGAAATCACCCCCTAGGGGGATGGCCATGCCGCAATCCCTTCTCCATTCTCCTCCTGGGCTTTTGGACACACATACACACGCACCCAATGTGAATTTCAAGCCACTGGATCTGGGTCTGGGATTTGAACCGTGGTTAATGATGTGGGAGTCCAGTGACATAACATCTATGCCATCTGCTGGTGAACACCAGTTCTTTAACAAGAAGGAGAAAAACCTAATGTGTACCTGGAATAAGGTGAGACTTGATATGGGAAAGACAGCTTAGTATTGATCTTCACATTGCTTCCTTGACTCAGCTGCACAGTTTAGGGAGGTCTCTCGACGTAAACCCAGAACTCTTCCTTCCATACGTCAGCTCTGTAATGGATAAGTGTCCAGCACGGAGCAGGTGCTTCAGCACGAAGCAGGTGCTTCACAAGTACCTATTGACTGACTGACTTCTCACTTCCACTTCAGTAGTTGTGTGGGTTCCTTTGTCCCACACTGGGTCAGCCCCTCATCCTGTACTGCAACCAGGTGGGCCTTATCTTAGAAGAGGGTACGTAGTTCCCAAGTTGTGTGGAACTTAAATTTTTATAAAATGATCATTTACAATACAACAGGGAAAAACCATTTAGAGAGCCCCACTGTGAAACATTTCTTTATGTATGTGATTATCTTAAAAAACTGAAAATAGAGTATGTCTTATTTATTTGCTTTTGTCTATTTCTTTTTTTGAGAGATTTTTGCTATTGGGGTGCATGAGCTCGCTGGACACACAGTGAGAAACAAAGAGAGAGAAAGTGAGAAATCACTCCCCACGAGCGATGGGCACACCGCAGTCTCTTCTCCATTTTCCTCTTGGGACCTTGGGCATACATGCACTGTGCCTGGTGTGAGTTTCAAGCCACCAGGTCCAGGACTCGAATGGTAGTCAGCCATATAGGAGTCCAGCGCCTTAACCACTGTGCAAACAGCTGGCCCCTCTTTCGTCCTTTCAACTAAATCGTTTCTGTGATTAGAAGGGGCTACTGCCATTGATGTAATCAACAGTCTCTTTACGTTCAAAGAAGCGCTATTTTTGCATCTTATTTATGTAATGATTACAAATAGTCTTACCTCACCATACCACATCCCTGAATACCCCTGTTGAGATATTACAGAAGAGTCAGCTCTGAGCTCCTGTAGCTTTTTTAATGGATGGGATGGAATCTCCTTTGTGCCTCAATGAATACTGAGGGGGAGGAGATGGGGAGAGTCTGAGTGTTTTATTTGTTATGTTCTGTAAGCAATCACTACAAGAGGCAGAGGATAGGGCAGAAGAAAACAAGAGTAACTTGGAAAAATCATGGAGACCTTTAAGGAAGAGAGAATAAATGAAGATAAAGTCCCAACACACTGAATTCATCACATATGCTCAAAAAATAGTCACAAACATGCCTGCCAAGCTACAGTGCATTGCTAAAGCAACATACTACAGGCGAACATAGGCATCGGAAGAAGAAGAGAAAGGAGGAGGAGGAGAAATTCCACAAGACAAAGTTAAAAAAGAAAAGCTTGTTTACATAGTACTAATGGTTACCTAAATGTGTTTATAAATATTATTTCCTCAGTCACAGAAGAATCGTCTCCTAACAGCCATTGATTATATGCGTTCAATACAGGGTACGTCTAATAATGTTTCCGGAATTGCTGCAACTGTAGAGTCTAATAGCCTAATCAATCACAATGCGTGAGCTCTTAAGTATGAGCCCAGTCTCTTTGCCCTGTGGTATAACGGTTTCCTACCGTACCTGTCACTAAAAAATATGCAGCTCACAAAAAGCGATAGCTAGCAGGAGGTCCAACAAGGTAGAAGAAAAATAGATCAGTTTAATTCCCCTGAGCCCAACATCCACATGGTTTGGACTGACAGGTAAATACTGACTAAAACGGACCTGAGAACTGTGAGAAGTCAGACATGTGGAAAAAATCCTTGCCTCGTTTCTGGACAAAGACTACGGCGTTCATTTTTCTGAACCATAACAGAAGGTTATTGGAAACCAGGCACTGCGTGACACAGCCACGCAGAGTTCCCTCTGCCTCTTCAGGCCTAGTAGATAATCCTGTCACCTGCCTAAAGAATGACAAAAACTCATAAAAACAGAGAAAAACCAGAGCATATGGTGGGATGATTAAATAGTGTGGTGTGGGGCCAGCAGATGGCATAGTGGTTATGCTGCTGACTCCCACATGACTGACCACAGTTCAAGTCCCTGACCCAGTGGCTTGAAAATCATGCTGGGGGCCTGTGGTGTGTGCCCACGATCCTGGGAGGAGAATGGAGGAGAAGGGATTGTGGTGTGGCCATCCCTGCTGGGGAGTGGTTTCTCACTTTCCCTCTCACTGTCTCTGTGTCTCTCTCTGGCAAGTGCATGCTCCCTAGAGAGGCAAAAACCTCTTTTAAGAAAATAATAACATGGTATAACAGGAACGGGAGGCCAGCCCCATAATGCAATGCGTAAGCCCTGTGCCTAGGGAGCTGGGTCCTAGGTATTTGACCACAGTTCAAGTCTTACCCTGTTGACTTAAAAAACACACAGGGCCTGTGTGCCTAAGTGCTCAAAATCCTGACAGGGTGAGACAATGGAGGAGAAGGGATTGTGGCCTAACCATGTCTCACTGGAGGGAGCTTTCCCTCTCTCTCTCTCTGGTGAGCATGTGCACCCTCTGGCAGTTAAAGGAAAAGTAGGAGGGGAAAGTGGAGCTGAATAACTGACTAAAAGTGACTAGAGATATGGATGAGGGAAAATTTTAAGCCAAGAGTATGGGAAGTTAGCTCTAAAACTAACTGCTTTACTAGAAGTGGAGGGTGGATGGGACCAGCAGATGGCGGAATGGTTATGCCATTGGACTCCCACGTAGCAATCCACAGTTTAAGTTCGGGACCCTGTGACTTAAAAACTCATACCAGGAGCGTGTGTGTGCATGCCCAAAATCCTAAGAGAAGAATGGAGGAGAAAGGATTGCAGCATGGCCATACCCCCCAGGGGTGATTTCTTGCTCTCTGTCTCTCTCTCTGTCTTTTTGGTGAGCACATGTACCCTATAGCAAAAACCTCTCTTTCTTTGGAAAAAAAAAAGAGAGAAGTGGAGGGTCAACTTTACCTTTGGGATGGACTATCCTTTAGTTATTAGTATCCTTCTAAAAAAAGATCTTTTCTTGTTTCTTACACATGTAATTATTGCATATTCACGTGGGAAGTTAGTTTCAGAATAAACTGCCTTATTAGAAATTGAAGGTTGAACCATTCTGCATTCATTCTGAACACAGTTGGCTTTGTAAAGTCTTCTCTAAAATAGCAAATTGTCTCTCTCCTCTGTCCCTGAAGATGAATTCATTTTGTGGCCCGTAGTGCAGTTGAGTGGGACAGTAACATTTTATAGCAAATTATGTTATGCTTCTTCTGGAGATTAAGACAAGATTCCCTGACTGGACAATGAAGACCAATAATAGTGTGCATTTCAAAAAAAAAAAAAAAAAGAAAAAGCCAACTCCAGTATATATAACTAATGAAAACAATAGCTAATATTTATTGTCTACTTATGTAGCAGGTATTATTCTAAGTGTGTTACTTACATGTATTATTTCACTTAATCCTCGTTTGGTTCCATGAGGTAGAGCGGTCAGGATAGGCCTCACTGCCTTCCATCCCTACGGGCTTCGCGCTGCTCAGCCCTCACCCTCTTTCCTGTATACACGGCAGCCGGGTTGATTGTCCTGAAGCCAACACAGGTCTAGCTGGATTAGAACAGGTGAAGAATCTCAGCTTTCCCAGAAGGCAGAACCAGCGCTTGCAGATGCTTGTCTTCAAGCAAATGAGCACGAATAAGAAAAAAAATATTCCTGAGCAAAAACAGCGGGCCAGATGCAGAGCTACTTTATGAGGAGTGAAAAGGGTGATTTCAAAAGCAATTTAGGACCGTGGTAAGCTAGATCAAAACATGCCTTTCTCAACCAGGAGATGAAAGAGGACTCTCCCAGGAGGTTGACAGAACACGCAGGAGTTGAGCCTGGCAAAGCCCAGAGCTCTGGATGGCTTGGTTGATCAGAAGGGGAGGCAGGCCTATTGGTGAGAGAGAGAGCAAGGAAAAATAGGGTCACTTTTTTGCACTCTTTGCTCAAAGGTCTTACTTGTACTTCTCTAATGTCTTTATCATTTGTTTAAGAATAGTTACGCCCACAGGTTTCCTTAAAAAGATTTGTTGGTAAGGCCCCATGTGGGACAAAGTCCTACCCCTGCCCCTCTTCTTACAACCTCAGCATGGACGCCTGGAACCAAGTGAGGAAGCAGCTTGTGAACAGTCTGAGTACCCGCCTAGACTCTGCTAGCACCTGGAGCCAAAGGCAAAGCCCCGTGGCTGAGCAGCGTGGCCTGGCCCTGGTCCTCACAGGCTGGTAAGAAGCACCAGAATGTGTGTGAGAAAGGACATGTGAGCTAAACGCCACTCCGGGCTTCATGAGCACTAGAAATCCAGACTGTGAACTCATCCATGTCTCTGCTTCTCAGTGTTTCTTGCTTATCTTTGGTTGTTTTCCCACTGTTGTTAGGTAGTACTAAAATTCTTCTAGAAATGTTGTTACCTCAGTTGAACTGAGGAAAGAGAGATTGTCCTTCTCCAGGAAAGGTCATGTAGAGGCCAAGATGGTGCTGGGGGCCTACATGGTGGTGCAGGGCTGCCTTCTCGCCTCAGAGACTGGGAAAGGGATGGAGGAGCTGGGCTCAGATCAGCTAAGGTCACAGGGGAAGCTGCTTCTGTTGTCCCCTCCTTCTACCCCACATGGTGGGGACTTCCATGCAAATATGCCCATTGTGTTTAGGGTCACAGAGTCCCTTGCTGAGAATCTAATGTCTTTCAGAAGCATTTTGTCACCTGTTAGTGGAGATTCATGTTGGTAGCATCAAGTAGAAAAGGTGAGGCTGATGGGAACGGAACCATCTGACTTCTGACTACTTCTGGGGTTGGGAGGTCACAAAATTGCCTGCATCCACACTGAACCTTCAGGAGTTGGGGGTCCAAATTTCAATTGCCCCAACCACTGTATTAGACACAAGCATTCTGGGGTGGGGGAAA
>NW_006159811.1:2251881-2263967 GCF_000334495.1 Tupaia belangeri chinensis
GAAAGAGTGACAAAGATGTCAAGAACATACACTTAAGAGTCGGACAGATCTAGGCTGAAAATCTGCCGATTAATAGCTATAACAACCTTGAAAAAGTCCCTTTCCCCCTGCCATGGTGTTGCCACTGACACATGGGATAATAAGTTGCTATAGAAACATCACCGTAAAATAATATAGATAAAGTGTTTAGCACAGACCCTAGCCCATAATAAAAATTCATAAACAGAAGCATTTTATCTTCTACCTAAAGAAGTATCTGGCATATTGGAGATGTACAATAATTATTCATGGGTTAGAACTGAATTCTGTCTTTCTTTTTGTTTTCAAGTGGGTGTATTTGGTGAGCTTAGTTACGTGATAGGAATTTAATACAAAATTCTAGACATTTTCAGGATTAATCTAGAGTAATGAGGAGCTGTCACTTGCTCCGTTAAACAAACTCGCTAATGGCCCATGAGTCATTGCATTTTAATGTTTGCTTTTCACACAGACAACTGAAACTCTGAACTGCAGGCCGAGTAACTTGAGGGCGCTGTGGCTGTTTGCTGGTTTGAGCTCTCACCTTACTCTAGGGGTGTTCCTTTGGCTCACTAGTAAGTGAGCTGCAAGCTCCAGGCTTAAGCACGGGGGAGGAAAGACTATGCACTTAGGCCCCCCAACGCATGGCCCAGCTCCTCACCTCAACGGTTCTCTGTTCTTTCTGAAATATTTCTTCCTTGACTGTAAAGTAGTAAAATAAGCAGTTGAAAAGTAAGGAAATTACTGGGACCAGCAGATGGCATGGTTCCATTGCTGGACTCCCACGTAGTCAACCATGGTTTGAGTCCTGGACCCGGAGCTTGAAACTCACACTGGGTGTTCATGCATGCATGCCCTAAATCCCGAGAGGAGAAAGGAAGAGAAGGGATTACAACATGGTCATCCCCCATGGGGGGAAGTGATTTCTTATTTTCTGTCTCTCCAATCAGCACACGCAGCCTAGCAAAAATCTCTCTGAAATATATGTAGGGAATTCCTTCCTCTTGAACATACTTCTTAATTCCAATGGACACTAATAAGCTACCTATTAAAAAAAAAAAAAAGAGTTAATAATGGGGCCAGAAGATGGCATAGTGGTTAAGGTACTGTTCCCACATGGCTGACTATGGTTTGAGTCTGAGACATGGCGGCTTGGAAATCATGTCAGACATGTGTGTGAGCATGGCCGAAATCCCAGGGGCAAATGGAGGAGAAGGGATTATGGTGTGGACATCTCTCCTGGGGGTGATTTCTTGCTTTCCCTTTCACTGTCTTCTCTTTCTCTCTACAGGGAGCACACACACACTGTGGCAAAAACCAAAACAAAAAAGAAGAAATCATGTAGAGGACCAGGTGTTGACACAGTGGTCACACGGCTGGACCCACATGGGCAAAGGCCCTGGGTTTGTGTCTTAGGACCTCTGTAGAGCACAGGGGCGTGTGCACCTGTGACCCGGGCTGGCCGATAGTGGGTGTGAAGACCTTGTAGGCAGTGCTGTCTTTCTCTCTCATGAAATAAATAACAACAAAGAAATACTAGGTAAAAGGCTTTTCCTACGAGAAAGGGACAGGGGGCCATCCAGTGATAGTGACTGTGTTCTGTGTACTGGGAGCGATGCATATGCAAATCCTAGGACCCTCGGTTAAGTGAGAAGTGACTGAGACAAACAAGAATACCAGTTTGGAGGAAGGAAAGATGGTAAAGCAAGATGTGAACTTTGAACATTGCTTCCACCCCTTTTTTTATGCCTTCTCCTCCTTCCACACCCCAACATAAGCCTAAACCAAAGTTTGTGGTCCTGGGTGTCTCCCTGTTTCTCGGGTGGGATGGAGGAGGTTCCCACAGGCTCTTTGGACAAGAGAGGATTTAACATGGATTTTTCTTTTTAGAGATTTTTGCTATAGGGCATGTGCACTTACCAGAGAGAGAGAGACAAAGAGACAGAAAGTGAGAAACACCCCCCATGGGAGGGATGGCCATGCCATAGTCTCTTCTCCTCCATTCTTCTCTCATGAGTTTGGGCAGGCACACACTCATACCAGGCATGGTAGTTTTAAGCTGAAGATGCCAGGTCCAGAACTTGAACCATAGTTGACTACCTAGGAGTCTAGTGACATAACCATTATGCCATCTGCTGGTCCCTTTGGCATAGGTTTGAAGGATGGATGGACTTTGGATCATAGCAATGTAGGAAAAGTTATTCTTTCTTTAAAATAATTATTTTATTTAAATTTATTATTATTTTAATATTTCCAGACACACACACACACATACACACACACACACACACACACACACACACACACACACAGCAGCAGCATAAACCAGCCCCCGCCCCATGATATTACATACAGCTGGGTGTGTGCTCACTGGAGAGGGATGGGGGTGTGGGGGGAAGTGATGAAGCACCCCCATGAAGGACGGCCATGCTGCAGTCCCTCTCCTCCATTCTGCTCTTGGGATTTGGGGCACACATGCACACTTGTTCACTGTGTTTTTTGAACCGCAGAGTCTAGGACTCAAACCACACAGTCAGCCATGTGGGATCCAGCCACCTTACCCACCATGCCACTGGCTGGCTCAATGTCTGAAATTGTATAGGTGTTTCGTAAATGTTTACTGAATTAACCACCACACCACCTGCCCAGCCCCAAATGTTTACGAATTAATCTAAAACTCGAGTGAATATCTGTCTACTCGTTCGCAAATTCACACTTTCGTGGGATTCATGCCCCAATGCCTCCAGAATAGCCAGCTTTATCCCCGTCAGCAGGAGCCAGAACCAGATGGTATGTTGGAGTGGGAGAGTGGTGGCTTGGATTAGAAGAGTCTTACAGATGAGATCGTTTACAAAGCGAGAAGTTGATGGGAATGGATGGCGAGTATCCCAAGGAGGGGCAGACTTCTTACTGAGGGATGGGATAGATATCCAGCCTCCTAAATTCAAGTCTTCCAAAAGTTTATGGGAAATGCATATTATGAAGAAACTCTACAAGGATTTCAAAATTGTTTGCACAAAAATAAACTCAGCATTTTTAAGTTCATTTTTCCCATGAGTGAATGAGAGACAGACAGATAGCATTTTTAACAGGGTCCCAATGCCGCCATCCATCCCAGCCTCAACTAGCCCTGGATCGTAGGTGCACATGTATTCTGAGAGGAATCTGGACATGAAACTAAAACTTATCCATGTGAGTCAGCCTTGCAGAGCATCACAGTTTACTGATATGCGTTCTCCCGTCTGCACACTTAGACTTTCATTCCATTTTCTATGAATTATTTTCCCCCTTTTTAAATGATAGAGTGTGTGGACACACATGAGAGTATGGGAAACAGAAAGAAACGAAGCATCCTTCCTGAGTCTGGCCACGCTGCAATGTCCTTCCTCTAGTTCTCTAGCTTGCTGGGTTCTGGACACATGTGCATGTACTCAGAGTGACTCAGGCTGAGTGGGCCAGAGGCTCAAACCACAATCACTGTGTGGGATCTAGTTTCTCTTGGGCAGTGCATTACCATTGCCACAGAGCCAACCCCTCTGAACTTCTTGAAGTTCCCTCATGTAGCTGTGTAAAGGAAACCACAGGAAAGAGAAACTTGACTGCCATGCTTTCTCAGGTTCCTAGAAGTTGTTTCCCGGATGGGCAGCAGTTTGGAATTCAGTCACTGAATACGTAACATAGTATAGATTTAGGATATTCACAGAAAATGTGCTGAGGTAAAATTTAGTGATTCGGGGGCTAGCAGATGGCATAGCAGTTACATTGCTGGACTTCCACATGACTGACCACGGTTCAAATCCTGGACCTGGTGAGTTGAAACTCATGCTGGATGCATGAGCATGAGTGCCCAAGATACTAGGAGGAGAAATGGAGGAGAAGGCATTGAAGCATGGTCATCCCCTCTGGGGGATGATTTACAACTTTCCCTCTCACTCTCTCTCTCCCATGAGTACACACACTCTAAGGCAAAAACCTCTAGAAAAATACAAGAAACGTAATGACTTGGTGTAGAGAGTTGAATTGTTTGAGATTCATAGGGCATGTTTTTCCTGTCAATCTTAAGGCCTAACCCAGCTGTGAGTCAGAGACTCCCTAACCTCTTTTCCTTAGTTCCACATCATGGTGTTTGCCCTCAAGATGCTGGCACTCTAACAGTGACAGGGACATGTGACAGACTTGCATGAACTGTCTTCCTCTTGCTCTGCTTTCTTCTGGGACCCACACTGGCTCCCTTCTCGCCTTCTCACTTTGGAGAATCCATGATCATAAGATGTCCTGAGGGTTGGTCTTGCCAGGCCAACCATATGGGAGTCAAGATAAGATGAGAACTCACTATGCAGAAGGAAAGGAAGAGCAAGGAGAGGGAAGAGTACATTCATCTCAATGTGTGCATTTATTTTTTGTTTGTTTTTAGAGAGATTTTTACTGTACGACATGTGTGCTCAGAGACAGAGAGACAGAAGGTGACAAATCACCCTCCAGGGGGCATGACCATGCCACAATCTCTTCTGCTCCATTCTCCTCTTGGGATTTTGGGCATGCATGTACACGTGCGCTGTGAGAGTTTTAACCCCCCAGGTTCGGGACTTGAACCACAGTCAACTACATTGGTGTCCAGCAACATAACCATTATGCCATCTGTTGATCCCTCAATGCATGTATTTCTGTTGAGAATCCCTTTTCTCCTCCTGACATATCCAACCTGTAACTGATGCTTGTGTTTCCATGAGACCCTGATTTTAGCTTTGATGAGTAGACTCCAGAAAAGGTCTGGATCGATATAAAGGATTTTATGAACTAAGAAATACATTTATCCCCAAATTATTTTATTACACCGTACTTGGTTATCATGAAGTCAGTTTCTTTCTTGTGATGTGAGAATAGACTCTGTTTGAGACCTAGAACCTGATGTGCAAAATTATGTACAAGGTGATATTAATCATAGTTAAAATTGTATTTAACCCAGGCATGGTGGCGCAGAGGTAGTACCACACTCAGGAGGCTGGGTGTCACATGGGAGGCCCAGGTTTGGTTCCCAGGCTGACCTGAACATGCTAGGTACAATCTTGTACACCCCTAATTCAGTATGACTGAAACTTACATGAAGATTTTTAACCTGAGAAAAAAAATGGCAAGAAAGCAATTGCAATTTATTTGTCCTAACAACTTCTTGAAAAGTTACCTTAGATAATTTAGGTAATGCAGAGAATATTATCTTTTTTGGTACCCTAAATGTTATAAAGTTGCTTAGAAGTAAGTAAGGATGGGAGATAGCAGGTGGTGTAGTAGTTAAGGCACTGGACTCCCACATGGGTGACCATGGTTTGAGTCCTGGACCTGGTGATTTGCTTTTTCACTTTTCCTCTTTCTGTCTCTCTTTGGTCAAACTAAAAAATAATAATAATAAATTAAATAATAAAAGAATTATTTAAAAAATAAGTTTATAAGCCAAAAATGTAAAGATAATGCTTTTGGAAGATGGAGTTGAGTATTTCTCAAAAATAGTTACACATTATACTCACCTAGAGAAGTTTTGTGTGTTTTAGTTTTGCTTTACAGTGCATATGCTCACCAGAGAGAGAATGAGAGGAAAAGTGAGAAATCACCCCTCAGGGAGATGGCCACACTGCAGTCCTTTCCCTTCCATTCTCCTCTCGGGGTTTTGGGTACACATACACACACACACACACACACACACACACACACGCGCGCGCGCGCGCGCGCACCTGGCATGATTTTTACACTGTCTCAGATTTGAACTGTGCAGTCGGCCATGTGGGATCCAGCACCTCCACATCACCTGCTGGCCTGAGAGGTTTTATTTATTAATATTATTAATTCAGAAATTCTAATTGAGTTGGGGTAGGGTGATTTACAAACAAAGAACTCCCAAGTGATTTTAGTGTAGAATCTGCTTTTGTTGGATTTAAAGACAGGCAACGATCCCTGCAGAGGAGCCATCCTCTCTAGGTCTGGACTCCAGATCTGAAGTCTAAGCCTGAGAGGCTAATAACTGTACTCCATTGACACTGAGGTATGCTCTATGACTTCCATCCACCTCCACCAAACCTGTGCATCTCAGAAACTGGGGCACGGTCAGCCAGGCCAGCTGAGCACATTCCTCATTGCCTGTTGCCAGGGCGACAGCAGCTTGAGGAAAATGCTGGAATAAGTTCTGTCTTTGAGAAATACAGGCTGGCCAGGTAGCCTCGTGGTTAAGGCTCACTGCACAGTGAGTTAAGGGTTATACATAGTTTGTACCAGGTGGCTTGAAAAACATGCTGGGCATGGGACCAGCAGTTAGCATAATGGCTATGTCGCTGGACTCCCACGTAGTCGACCATGGTCCTCATCCCGGACCCGGTGGCTTAAACTCACGCCAGGCGCGTGTGCGTGCGTGCCCAAGATCCTGAGAGGAGAATGGAGGAGAAGGGATTGCAGCGTGGCCATCCCCCCAGGGGGGTGATTTCTTGCTTTCTGTCTCTCTGTCTCTCTCTGTCTGTCTGGCGAGTGCATGCACCCTATAGCAAAAACCTCTCCAAAAAATCCCAAAAAACAAAAACAAAACATGCTGGGCATGTGTGTATGCCCAAAAATCTGAAAGGAGGGAGAGATGGAGGACAAAGAATTGTGGTGTGACCATTCTCCACGGGGAGTATTTTCCCACTTTCTCTCTCTTTCTCTCTCCAGTGAGCACATGCGCCCTCTGGCAAATTAAAATGAATAAAAGAAACGCAGCATCTTTCAGTCTCACCAGGCATAGCATTGGGCAAAGGTAAAATATGATATAAATTTGTCTAAATAGGACCAGCAGGTGGCATGGAGGTTAAGGTGACTAGGTCATATGTGGCCAACTGAGTGGTTCAAGTCCTGGACTTGGTGGCTTGAAAATCACACTAGGTGTGTGTACAAGTGCGCCTGAAATCCCAAGAGGAGGATGGAGGAGACGGGATTGTGGCATAGCCATCTCCCCAGAGGTGAGGTGACTTCTCATTTTTCACTGTCTCTCTCTCCCCCTCTATGTCTCTTCCCAGTGAGCATACATGTTCTATAGCAAAATTAACAAAAAAATTGTTTAAATAAATCTAAAGGAAGTCTTTCGATAAATTTAAAGGGAAAAATTCTAAGTGAGAAGAAAACATTGGATCATCATTTAATTAGTAGCAATTTTTATTCTCTTCCCTTAGTGGCCTACAACAATGGTATATTTTGTAACTTGATAAAATATGAAAACAATCTAGTGTTGGAATAAAAGTGTTTTAAAAAAAACAAACTATTGCTTATAAGATGGGCAGCGTCAAGGAAACATTTTTTTACTTTTCTCCCCATGATAATCAGATATTTACTTACTTGAAAATTAGCTTTGCCCTTCTGTAATGACAGAATTGTCAGTGTTCTCCAAACAGTATTGGGTCCTCTATCCAGAACGGATTGTTTTTTCCAGCCCTGCATTCAGTATCCTTTGTCAGCACTAGTTTTAGGCAGTCATTAGCTGTCGTGATGGTATGATTTGGGGTGCTAAGAAGTTTGTCCTAGACAAACATCTCTCAACAATGCCTAGATTTTAATTGACAGAAATTCTTTGCTTTGGGTTAAGGCATTGTTAGATACTGTCTAATGGATGATTGGCAGGGGGAGTAAATTAAATACCTGTTTCCCTAATACTAATTTAGTAAATTTAGTTTATTAAAGTCTTGTATTTTTAACTATTTTCTTTCTTTTACTTTCTTCTTCCTTTTTTTTTACATTCAATCTGTATATCTTTATAGCATACAAAATAAATCTTCCCAGCATGAATACATTGTGTATTAGCCCATTCAAAGATATTACTATGCACATGGAGTATCTCAAGTGTGTGTTTATCTAAGGACAGGATTTGATGTAGAGAAGGGAAGGAAGAAAGAGTAGAGAGGTAGATTCTAGGAACTGGTATGCTGGCATGTGATTAATACCTGGCTAGATCTCCAGGAAGATAAAAGCCCTGAGCTGTAGTGTATGCCAATTTCTGTGGTGTAAATATCCCTGCTGTGGTGGATTTCCAGCTACTAACATGTAGTCACTGAATGTGAAATTTGGAAGAGATTCACTTAGCAGATCCTTACTCATGGGCACTTGAGGGCACTTTGAGCATGAGAGAGAGAAACAGTACAGGGAAACCTGGGCAAATTCTTCAAGCAAATGAAGATGTCAGAGGGCAGATAGAAGAACCTTTACACTTTTGTGGCTTCCTCAGGTCTGTGGAGGGTAGCTGTAGTAAGGGGTTATCTTCAGTCTCAACTCAGTTTTGTTTCCCTGTTTTTTAAGTATAATGGACACAGTGTTGCAGTACCATCATTCTTTACTTTTTTAATTAAAAAAAATTATGGGGTGTTCTCATGACTTCATAGTTCAATGGAGAGTGGATTATTTCTCCAACTAACATCTGTAGAATTGAACTGGAAATCTTCAGTTACCTCTACTCACATGGCAGACATGCAAGTATTTTTGGCTTTTGATCAAATAAATGAGAAGATTCTCATATTTACATCCCTCTAAAATGTCCCCACTATTTTTGGAGAAAAGGCAGATACCCAAGTACCATCAAATCCAAAGAAAAATATTCTGTCATTTTTATCTTATTAGCACTTATTCCTCAAGTGAGAATGTTACACTTTGCCCTTAGAAAAAGAAGGAATCATTGGGAGGCTTATGAGGTGCTAAACAATTCAAGCTTTTGGGAAAAATATGAAATAGTACTTGAAATAGGCATTTTAGACTTTAAAGAAAGAATGAACTCTTTCTGCAAAGAGTCTAGGTTACAGTCTGCCTTAGGGACTTTTTTCTTCTAATTAGTGATATGTTGATATTCTGTGGGTCCCATGTTAACCCCCTATTCCCTCCCCTGAAACCAGACCCTCTGTCATCAAAAATCAGGATGCCTTGCTCAGGAAGAAACTGAAAAAAATTTAGTTTTGACATAGGATGTATATGATGCAAAAAAACAGTAAGAGGTGTAGAGAAATATAATATTGAGTTATCAGAAAAGTCATGATGCATTTTTTGCATAGAAAAACGGAGAAAAACACATCATGACTTCTCTGACAACCCAATATAATCCTTTACCATTTTTAAGCAGAAAAGGAATTTTAAAATCTATAAATGTATGAATCTGAGGTTTATGGGCTCAGACTCAGAGGAGTAATTATGAGGTTCTTCTCATTTAATGCTTTCCCCATTTTTCCAGCCTGCCTCCTTTTCCCTCCCTCTACCCAAGGATCTCTGTCATAGGAGAGACCCATGGGCTACCCAGGCTGTTCGTAATGGAGAGCTCTCCTGCACCTTTGGTTTGACCATAATGAGTTGCTTATGTAAATGTCATTTGGGGCTCTTAGCCCATAGAAGAGTTTGTTGGACTTGTAACAATGTCAGGATTTTGATAGGCCTCAAAAATAATTGTGTTAGTTCCCCTTCTCCCTTGTTTTTGTTTATTTAAGAAAATGTCATATCCCAGCAGCTGTTTAATGGAAAAAGTCCTCAAACAAACAAATGAAATCCAGATTTGGTACCTGAAATATAAATTCTGGGAGTATCTTTCACTTGAAGATTATGTGTCTAAATTACACAAATCTTTGTTTAGCTAATCAAGTAGGAAAATTGCATTTGGAGTTTTGTGTAAATTAATCAGTTAATTTACAAATAATAAAACTAATTTTCTCTAGTACCAGACGCAGATAGATATTTCTCTTTTTAAAAAATATGTATATCATTCTGAGATGGATACAGAACTTGAGCTGTGAAATATTAGTTCCCTTGACTAAAAATGAAGATCTTCTGCTGAGACTTCTCCCTCCAGATTCATTTCTAGTGGCTTCTATGCACAAGGTTCTAGACAGGTCCAAGTGAACAGGATCCAAACATCTGAATACAATTAGGGTCAGAATATTCCTATGTTCTCACTGAATCTGATGTTCAAAGAGTGAAAATGGAATGGAAGAGAGATTGCAGATCACCTCCTCCTGCACGCCTCTGAGCACTCAGATTGAACTTCAGGAATTAGGAAGAAACACACCATCCATCAGATGATTAGAAATTACTGCAGGATCACAAGAAATAAGGGAAAGCAAGAAAACACCTCTCCTCTAAGGGAAAAGAATAACTCCTCTTCATCCTCATACAGTACAATAAAACTCATGGAAATGTCAGATAAAGAATTTAGAATATTCATAGTGACAAAGCTAACAGAGATGGAAGAGAAGAGAGACAATGAACTGCAGAAGAGGCAGGATAAGGAGCCGACAGGTTCTAGGAAGTGAGCAAATTCTTGCAAGATCTACAAGAGAAATACACACTATAAAAAAGAATCAAATGGACCTGTTAGAGATGAAGGTTATAATACAGAAAATCAAAACCTTCCTTGAAAATATTAAAAGCAATTCTAGATCATACAGAAAATCAAATCTCAGTAGTAGAAGATAGAATCTCTGGCCTAGAAAAATCTACCACAAAGACTGAGAAAATTGCCCCCCAAAATGAGAATAATAAGTAAGAAATTGGTATCCAGAAGGTGAAGAGACTCATAAGGGCATGGATAATCTGTTCCATGAAATCCTGGTAGAAAACATTCCAAACCTAGAGAGGAATTAGAAGATCTCATCCCAAGAAATACAAAGCACACCAAATAGAATCAACCCAAGAAGATCTTCTCCAAGACATATTATAGCCAGATTGACCAAAACCACAAAGACAAGATACGAGATTGGCAAGAGAGAAACGTTAAGTTACCTACAAAGGATATCCCATCAGGCTAATAGTGACTCCAGGTTTCTCATCAGAAACAATGCCAGAGAGGAAAGAATGGGAAAATATATTCAAAATGTTAAGGAAAAAGCAATTTCAACCAAGAACACTGTACCTGGCAAGATCATCCTTCAAATGGGAAGAAAAGACAAGAATATTCTCAGATAAAACCTGAAAGAATTTACCAACACCAGAAGTTCTGAAGGGAGTGCTATACCAGGAAAATTAAATACAGATACACAGAAATAAGAGTTCAAAAAATAAGAAAATGGCCAACTTAATCATAGGGACAAGTATTATATCCCAGAATTTAATCAGGAAAATTGACCTACAACAGAAGATAGATATTAAGTATATGAGACTGAAATGGTGAAATAGAATTTTATAACTTTTGACTAAAACATTGCTGATTTTTCTTCTAAGCTTTATCTTCCAGTTTTAAGGATTTTTGTCCTGTCTTGAGCTGCTGATAGGTTTATGTAACCTACTACAAAATCTTAACCTGTTTCCTAGCTTCAAGTTTTAAGCAAAGTTCCTTAGCATTTCTTTGATTTATTACAGCTAAAACTGCTTTTTTGAAACTGTAAATGGAAAATTATTGATGATAACATGTGTGATTAAGCCACTATGCAGTATATTCTGGATGGGAAATCACACTTTGTATGCTGTGATGATGCTCAGTGAATGAATGTAAATGAATTAATTAAAAATAAAAAAATTTAAAAAAATGTATTTACAGTTGTATTTAAATAAATATACACACTAGGGGACTTCGAAAGTTCGCAAAAAATTGAATTAAAGTACAAGTTTATCTTAGTACAACGTGCATTTCCACGAACTTTTTGAAGACCCACTTGTGTATATATCTTTCCTAGTCCTATGAGTTTGTGTTTTTTTAAATAAAATCCTTGTTGGCTAGTTGGTTTTGGTGAGCATTTCATACCCAGAGTTTACAAGCAGGATGACTTCCTTGTCCTCTCTTTGGTAATGTCAGTCCATTTCTTTTATCAATACAACTAAGTTACTTGTAACTCTATGAGTATCTGACTCGGAAATTCCCAAGTTTTCCCTGTACGCTAGCTGGGTGTGGGATACATGAACTTCACAGAAAGGGGAGAGCTGCATCTCTAGGTTTGCTTTTCAGAACTGGGGTTAGCGTTTCACATTTCTTTTTCTTCCCAGGCCACCGCTTGGTCTTGTCTCCAGTCACTAACCATCTCAGCCATGAGGTCCATATGCCTCCAAAGTGTTTATGGGGCATCTGCACCTGAGAATTTGATAAGGAATTCCTG
>NW_006159811.1:2263998-2315283 GCF_000334495.1 Tupaia belangeri chinensis
GATAAAAAGTACTCTTAGGTCAAATGTGTAGTGGTAAAATTAATTGTTTTGAGGCTGTGTGTCTCAAGCCACCTCTAAAAGCTGTGTTATTTACTACTTAGGATACCACCTGTGTTATGCAGCTGTCTCAACCATTTTACACACACACACATGCCCACGTATACATACAGAGAATGAGAGAGGGAAGGGAGGAAGGAGGAGAGGGAGAGATAGAAATTATATTCAAGGGGAGGTTTTATTTGGGCTAAAGCCATACTCTCTAGAGGTTTTGCTTTTCACCTAATTGAAAACATCTACAATACTCCTGCCAAAGAATCCCAAACACAAGCCAGTCTGGAGATGGGGGTTCACTCGTCTCTAAACCATGAATCATCGGTGATTTTGCCTCACAGCTAGGCCCAAGTATAAGGTTCTGCTTATCAAATAAAAATAGTAGCACACAGCAGGATCACGAAAGTGACAGCTCCTTGATTCTCCGCCAAGGAAATGTCATTAGGCTTTTAGTTCCCAAATGCTTCATGGAAGTAGCTGAAGTGAAGCTAATGTTAAATATTTCAGGGAGCTCAGTGAAAGGGTTTTCCTACTCTTATTCCCCAATGCATGGTTGTCATTGCCACTTGGAATTTTTTTGCCCTCTCTAATCCACATTCTTTCTTTCCTTTTCCTTCCTTCCTTCCTTCCTTCCTTCCTTCCTTCCTTCTTTCTTTCTTTCTTTCTCTTTCTTTTTTTTTAATAGATTGAAGTAGTTACAAAGTCCTGTTTGATTAATTTACCTCTGTTAATTTATCAGTCCTAGTTCATTTGTCTCTGAGGTTTAGTCTCTTCCACAGTATACAAATAGAATACAGCAGAGGCCATTCTGAGGCCAAAAGAGAGGAGGCTGAGGAGACTAATGATTTCTTAACTTCAATCAAGTCTTGGCCAACTATAGCCCACAGAACAAATGCAGCCCTTTGCTTATTTTGTAAATAAAGTTACATTGGAACACAGACATGCTCACTCATTTACGTAGTGTTTATAGCTGCTTTCACACCATCCCAGTAGAACTGAGAAGTCACGATAGAGACAGTGTTCCACAAAACAAAAGGGATTTATTTTCTGGGCCTTTATAGAAAGTTTCCCAATCCCTGATGGCTAGAGGCTAGTATTTGTGGATTTCCTGGGTTTTGCAATCAAGTAAATGTCCAAGACTCATGAGCCTCTGGAATAAAGTAGGAGATCAACTTAGGGAAACGATGGCGGCAGGGCAAATCCAGACATTGCATACATCAGTGGTGAGCTGTCTGTCAGAACTCACCAACCTGGGAGCAGCTACATGGGGAGAGGATAATTGGGGTGGTATTTCTCAAGCATTGTTGTGCAGAACATTCATGTCATACAAAGGCTAAATCATTTTGTGACAAAAGTCTTCTTTGGGGAAAATAAGTTTGTTGAGGGCTTGGGTTAACAAAGATCAAGAGTTTTCTTGGAGATGTATAATCCACTAAGGTGTCATGGAACACAAGAAAAATATAATGTGCATGGAATTGCTCAGTCTTGTTTGACCCTAGAAACTATCTCTGGTGGCTTCAAATCTACCCTGGGTGCATGCGTGTGCATGCCCAAAAATCTCAGGAGGAGAATGAAGGAGAAGAGATTGTGGTATGGCCATCCCCCTGGGAGATGATTTCTCACTTTCTCTTTCTCTCTCTGGTGAGTAAAGATGCCATATGGCAAAAACCTTAAAGTAAACAAATATTCACTCTACAAATACTAGCATGAGTGCATCCATTTTCTAGCTCACTAAAATGTGGTGAAGGAGGCACCACAGCATCGCTGAAGCCAAGCAGGTTACAGTGGCACAGCCAGTGTTAGCAATGTCAGGACTATTGTGTGAAGAGAGAATTGAAATTTGAGAGCAGTGACTTAAATTCTCACACCAACGTCTTATCCATCTGAGTGGAGTAAATACCGTGACTAGGGACGATGTCATAAAAATATCTTGAATATTCTCTAAAAGGCAAAAGAAAAAGTTTGGTATTTTAATGATTATTAATAATCAAGTGGGGAGATGCATCCGAGAAGTAATTAATTCATATCAATACATTAAGCAGGATTGATGTCGCAGGGAATAAACAACCACAACTTCTTTGACATCCTCAAGACCAAGTACTACCAGCCACGTTTTTATCTCGAGTCAAGAAACCAATCTAGCTTACAAGGTATTTAATAGTTCTAGGACAAGACTGTGAAAGTATTTGGGACAAGTACTTTTTATTCAGTAAAGGATACGGGGCTAATGTCACACAATGTAACTGAGGCTGCTTTAATTCTCTTTCCTGTGTGGGTAAGTATTGTCAGAAAGGCACAAACCTTTACCATTAAGCTTAAGTCATTTAGCATAACAGCATTCCTACCATGGAGGCATTATTATTTCCATTGTGCTGAAGAGGTAACTGAGGTTGGGAGGGGTTATATTATAGGCTTCCTTTAAATCACCAAGTCAAGATCCCAAATCAAGCCTGTCCAGCTCCAAAACCTGTAACCTATTCTCATCTACATCCTCTCAGTTCTTGGCTAAGACACAATTTGCTTGGGATAGGAGATGACAATATACTTGGACAAAGTAGGCTGACTACTTGCCTGATATTTATTACAGGAGTTGTAAAGGTAGGATTGCCATTCCTTACCAAAATCAGAGCCAGAGGAAAGCAAAGGACATTTCTCATCTCAAAGGGTGGTGGCAGAGCCTTGGTTCAGGGTAGCATGAACTTTGGTAATACTTTGGGGGTTTCAAAGGTATCCATGGCACCTTGTGATTTCAGAATCTACCAGTACCTCTGAGAGACTGGCTGTATCGTGAGTGTGTGTGTATTTAAAAGAGCATTATTTGGAAATCAGAGTTCAGAAATCATCCTGCTGTTTGTTCTTGTTCGCTTTAACAAATGCACCTCCACACACAGAAAAAGTAGAACTGAGTTATATTATTTAACAATGCAAATGTGCTCCAAAGTTTGCCTTAATGGTATTCTACTCTTTGGTCCCTGAAAAGCTGGAGTAACAGGGATACATATGGTTTCCATTATGGATCTCACTCATTCCAGGGGTTTGCTCCCTTTCATATAAACAGGATTTTTCAGCAGGTTTATGACACTCAATTAGACAAAGCACTGCTCCGCCTCACCCGCCTTCGCTCTGCCTGGATTCCCTCTTATTCCCTCTCTTTTTCATTTCCCCCCAGAGGAGTGTCTAATTATTTTTGCCTTTCTCAACAGGTCATTTTCTCCTTAGTCTGGTTCTCATCTTCTCAGTGTTTTCTTTTTCATCTTTTTTAGTCCAGAGGATATCAGTGTGTTAGCTTCCTTGTAAATGCTGTGCCTAGTCAACAATCCTCATGTACTCGTAGTTTGTATACAGTGCTCAGGGATGCGCTTTGCTGATGCCGGTCAGATTCATTTCTATTGCTCCCTCTACTAAGCTCATGGCTCCCCTCCCAAGGTGTCATTTTGATTTTGCTTTTTAAACTTATTTACTTCCTTCATGAGAGAGAGAGAGAGAAGGAGAGAAATATCTATAAGAGGGTTTGCACACTGCGATCCACCCAGCCTATCAGCCTAGATTACGAGCACACACATGTGTGGAGTACAGGGAGCCCAGAACCTTCCCATGTGGGTCCAGTTGTATTACCACTGTGCCACCATCTGGACCCTCCTCCTTTTAAACATGTGTCTCGAGGTTCACACTGGCAAAGCCTCCAGTGACACCTTAGCACTTTTCATTCTCCAGACCTCCTGTTTGCCTTAGAAAGAGGCAAATCTAAATCACCCAACTATTGCAAAAGCAGATTTTGACCTGTGTGATCTGCAAATTGCCAATTAACAACTACTAATTAAGTGTAAATAACTAATTAAGTAGTTATTTACACCAGCCTCAGCACTAAGAGAGACACCTCCAGTGACCTAAATAAATAAATAAAACACAGTTCTGGTTTTGGGGAAAATTACCATCTAATAGGGACACTCAGACAAAACAAACAACTACCAATTCTGTGATCAAAGCAGACTTTGAATAAATGCCTAACTTTCTGCAGAGTGTATCATTCAGCCTTGCATGAGCAATGCCTCAGGCTTTGAACTGTATACCTGTGTTGGGTTCAAAAAAAGATCATGAACTCACATAGATTTAAAGTCAGACAAATATTTGGATTTTGTTTGGATTATAAGACATAAACAGTTCAATTGGTTTTGAAGAAAATGTGCATTTGTTTATGAGAGATTTAATTATTGCAGGTTTGGCTACATTTTCAGTCATTTACTTCACCAGAACACACCATCACAGATTATTACATGAGTTAAAAGACATATCACTGATGGCCCGTAGGCTAGTAATTGTCCTGTACTCCAGTGCCCAGCCTTTTGTAGCATGACGTACATTTTTACAGTTGAAATTTGTTCTTTTTTTTTTTTTTTGATCAATATTTAAATTCGTATTAGTAAAACAACACTTATATGATTGCAGGAGTTTAAGGGGGAATAAAGTGGAAATACTTTGGAACAGATACAAGACAGTAAAGTTTAATTCCCAAAGGATTAATATATAGAATTCTAAGTGAACACAGTGGGTTTTATATATGCCTTCCAAAGACAGTGTTCACTCACTGAAAACATAATACAAAAAAAATTCTACTTGAACTTTTATGTAATTTTCTGGATAGTGCTTTCAATTCGTGAGTTTGCTTTGCTAGTGAAATGTCCGATTTATAGATTTAATTGCATTTTAGAGGTGAGAAGAAACCTAGAAATTACTTCATTAAACTGATCAAGGACTAGAGAAAATGGTATATCATTTATTAAGCTTTTTAAAATGTTCTAGTCAGAGTTTCAAAAAAATTATTTTATGGATGAAAACTATTATCCATTCACTAAAGAAAATTTGATGATTATAGACTGCTATGCTTTGAATATGATTTATCTCCATAAAAACTCATGCTGAAGCTTGGTCTTAATTGCACCATAAGGCCAAGACCATAAGACCATAAGAGGAATTTTATTTCTTATGGTGCAGTAATATAATACATTGGGTCATTGGAGAAGTCATGATATATTTTTCTATTTTTTAAAAAGAATTATTTTATTTAACTTTATTTATTTATTTATTTATTTTAATATGACTAGAGTGGAACAGAGTGATAGAGAGAGAGAGAGAAAAAAAAGTGAAAAAGCTAGCCACTAGGTCCAGGACTTGAACCATGGTTGGCCATGTAGGAGTCTAACCACCATGCCACCTGTTGGCCCATTTTTCTGTTTTTCTAGGCAAAAATGCACCACGAATTTTCTGATGATCCAATATTTAAAGATGTTTATCTCTGGAAATCCATGTCTAACACAAAATAGCAAATTGGGTCATAAAATGAAGACCATGTTATAAAACAAAAGTTTAAAAAATTAAACTCTTAGATGAATTATGTGGTAAAGTCAAGCATCTTTTGTTGTCTTTTTTTAATTATCCATGATAGAATGTATGAGCGCATGCTAGAAAAGGAGTGCGAGAGAATGAGAAAAGCACCCTTCATCGGCAAAGGGCTCTGCAATGCCACTCCCTCTTCCTCCGATCCTCTAGCCTTCCAGGATTGTGGTCCCTACACATGTGCCTGGCATGTTTTCAGGCCAGGTGGGCCAGGGACTTGAACCATGATTAGCATGTGGCTTCCAGCTCTGCAGTCCAGTATGCTACTAACTGTCCCACAGGGGCTGGACCCCTTTATTTATTTAGTTTTAAGCCACTGGGTCCAGGACGCGAACTGTGGTCGACTACATGGGAGTCCAGTGACACAGTCATTAAGCTAACTGCTGGTCCCGGGCCCCTTTATTATCTTTTAAGATATTTCTGTAGGGGCTAATTGGTGGATGCCTTTTCATATACACCTCCAATGAAGTTAGGAATATAATTCAGATATTTTTTGCCCAGCAAACATCTGTATTGCAAATGTAGGTATTCTTTATTGCTCTTAAATTCTCCTTTTTTTTTTTTTTTTGGTGTTGGGGAGAGATTTTTGCTATAGGGCATGTGTGCTAACCAGAGAGACATAGAGAGATAGGAAGACAAAAAGCGAGAAATCACCCCACTGTGGGAATAGCCATGCTGCGATCCTTTCTCCTCCATTCTCCTCTCAGGATCTTGGCCACACACACACACACACACACATACACACACACATGCCTGGCATGAGTTTAAGCTGCCAGGTCTGGGTCTCAAACTGCAGTCAACTATGTGAGAGTTCAGTGACGTAACCATTATGTAATCTGCTGGTCCCAACTTCTTCATTCTTTTAAAAAAACTTTCCTCATCTCTCTTAAAAATGTTGTTGCCAATTTGATGCATATAAATGTGTGTGGGGGGAATCTCTGAATGGGCAATGCTAGAGGAGGAGGAGTATTCTTGGTTACCTTGTGTGGCTTCTTGGTTTCTACTTATTGGTCAGTCTTGAAGATGAGTTTTGACTTTTGTTTGGACAGTTAGAAAAAGTCAAAAAGGGCTCATGGGGGTTTTATCGATTTAGATCTATATTGTGGCCCACCTCTCAGGGAGGGGCGATGTCCATGGACTTCAGAGGACGTTCTCTGGGGAAGAGCAGTTGTGCTGGAGAGAAATTGAACACCCATAGAGTGGACATAGTCATTGACTAATGCCTTTTCAAGACTTTCAAGGAGTCAGAGAAAAATGCCAGGCACAAGGTTTCTGTGTTTGAAGAATTAATACAAAAAGACCCTTGACATTTCCATAATAAAAAAGGAAAAAAATTAATACAGAAATCACAGCAATACTTGACATTTGAAAAAGTGTCTTTTTCTTTTTAAATGTAGTTGCAAGATTTAATGGAAACTTGATGTACAACACAAAAACAGTTCAAAATGTTTTGTTTTCCAAATATGAGATCTATTCATTTGGGCTTTATGGAAGCAAATAACTCAGTTATCATCAGTTTATCACCCTACTCCCATCAAATGTCCCCCTGGACAGGACAATAATTCAATCTTAGTTGTCTTCTAGAGAAAAGCAAGTTTAACTGTTTACCCTAAAACCTATATCTTTTCCATTTCAGCCCAAATTTCTTTAACTTTTCCCCCCACTTTCTAAAATGCTCTCAGAAAATAAGAGAATAATTCTAATGTATCTTGGGAAAATTGTAGCCAGAGGAGATTTCCTTCTATTCTTTGTAAAAATTGATTTCTTCTTTACAGTGTTGATAATCAATAAAAGCCTTTACTCAAACTCCCCAAAGTGCCCAGGGTAACCCAGTCCTTCGATAAATCTAGAGACTCTCCCATGGGTTTCCAGCCCAAACACCCCGCCACTTTTATGATGATGTATGAGGGTCATATCCAGAGACTTACCCGACATCCTCTAAATTAAAAGTCATTGGAGCAGGTAGTTTAAGGAACAGATTTATAACAAGTTTCAAATGAAACAAAGGTATTCCTCACAGCTGTGAGCCATCTGCAACCAATTTTCTCATACTCAGGGTATATTGAAGATAAATATTCTTCCCATACCTGCCCCACCCCCTCAGCACACACAGAGCTTCATGTAATATGCCACCCAAAGGAACCTTAATGTTTCAAAACATACAGCTGTTCAGTCTCCCTTTGGCCTTTCTTCTTGTAGTTCATATCGATTTCAAATCATTATTACACTCGCTACCCAGATCCTTACATTGCTGTTTAACCTGAGAATGCTGGTTAGAAAAGTTAGGATCATTGTGCTTGCCACAAGGTTCACAGCTATGACTGATTATATGGCGTGGTCATGAGTAATATTAGAATCATAGTCTGGATAATTTCCCATATGAGTGCAGAGAAAAATATGATAACAGAGTAATATATCCTAGTGATCTAGAGCAGGACCTGAATCTGGCAGAAATAGGTTTAGGGCTTTCCCCTAGTTATATAAACTTGGCCTCCGTTTTTTTTTTTTTTTTTTTTTTTTGAGAGGTTTTTGCTATAGGGCGCGTGCGCTCGCCAGACAGACAGAGAGAAACAGAGAGACAGAAAGCAAGAAATCACCCCCCACGGGGGATGGCCATGCCACAATCCTATCTCCTCCATTCTCCTCTCAGGATCTTGGGCACGCACGCACATGTGCCCGGCGTGAGTTCTAAGCCACCGGGTCTGGTCCTCGAACCGTGGTCGCCCACGTGGGAGTCCAGCGACATAGCCACTATGCTAACTGCTGGTCCCCCCCTTTTTTTTTTTTTAATTAAATTGCCAGAGGGCACATGCATTTGCTAGAGACAGAAAGACAGTGAGAGGGAAAATACCTTCCAATGGGATGTGGTTATGCAACAATCCTTTTTTCTCCATGTTTCCATTACATCTGAATTATGGGCACACATGCACACATGTTCTCAGAGTATTTTTCAAACGACCAGGACTGGGATTTGAACTGAAGGCAGTCATATGGATCCAGTTCCCAATGCACAACACCTACCTGCTATACTACAGGGTCAGCCCCTATAATCTGGGGTTATAAATAGTACCTATCTCATAGGGATCTTCCCTCAAAGGGAAGATTATAATGAATGTAAAATCTCTAGGAAAATCTCTAGAAGGTGCTTAGCAACAATAAAAATGAGTTGTTGTTATTTTTATAAACGATAATACAGACATTCCCCAACTTACATAGTTCAATTTAGGATTTTTTGACTTTACAATGGTGCACAAGGGATGCTATTCAGTAGAAACTCAAATACTTTGAATACCCATACAACCATTCTGTTTTTCACTTTCAGAACAGTATTCAATAAATTACATGAGATGTTTAACACTTGGTTATAAAATGGGTTTTGAGTTAGATGATTTTGTCCAACTGTAGGCTAATGTAATGTTCTGAGTGCATTTAAGATAGGTTATGCTAAACTGTGATGTTCGGTAGGTTAGGGAAATAAAATGCATTTTTGATTTATGATATGTTCAGTTTATGATGGATGTATAAAAACATAACCCTATTGTAAGATGAGAAGCATCTGTACTTTGTTTTTGTTATTTTATTTTTGCTATAGGGCACATGTGCTCACAGAAAGACAAAGAGAGAGAGAGAGAGAGAAAGTGAGAAATCACCCCTCCAGGAAGGATGGCCACGCCACAATCCCTCATTTTCTTCTCAGGATTTTGGGCATGCACGCATATGCACCCAGTGTGATTTTTTTTTTTTTTGGAGAGTTTTTTGCTACAGGGTGCGTACACTTGCCAGAGAGACAGAAAGCAAGAAATCACCCTCCCCCCCGAGGGGTGGAGTGGAGCCACACCATAATCCCTTCTCCTCTATTCTCCTCTTGGGGTCTTGGGCACACATACACACACACACCTGCTGTAAATTTAAGCCACTGGGTCCAGGACTTGAACCATGGTTGACTACATGGGAGTCCAGCGACATAGCCATTACACTACTGGTCCCAAGTGTGATTTTTTTAAAGTGTCAGGTCTTGATGCTCGAATCATGGTCAGACGTGTGGGAAGCCACACCTTTACTACACTTCCTGCTGGCCTGCATCTATAATGTTAAATTTACTTTTATGAAGCATGATGATCATATGATAAAATACTAAGACGTGACTATCATAGGTAACCTTCTGGACCTATCACCTCATACGACTGCATTTGTGCAGCATGAATTAATGTTTATCCCAGCATTTATTTCTTAAACTGGCCTACATAAACATTAGCATCTCATAAGATACAAAAGGATACATACACACATACACACATGCGCACACAAACATTTTGTGGACAAATGAGTTAGAGTTAAATATAATTAGTCTTCCCTGCAAAATTTCCCAGAGTCTTTAGTGTAATAGTTGTCACTTTCATTTTCTACCTGACAGGAGTCATGGAAATTATTGTTTCCTTTGTTAACTTATTTTTTAGTATTTTTTAAATTTAATTTTTCCCTCTCTCTCTCTCTCTCTTTTATTTTATTTTTTTAGAGACAGGGTCTCTCTCTATTGCCTTGGCCTCAAACTCACAATGTCTTGCCTCAGCTTCCTGAGTAACTGGGATCATGGATGCAGGTCACTGCAACTAGCCATACAGTTCACATTTTTTTCCCAATCTTATTTGATGTTTCCCACTTCCTATGTTATAAATGTGAAATGCTTATTATTATTATTATTATTATTATTATTATTATTTTCATTTAACTGCTTTCAACTACTCACTTTGTGTCCTAATGATAAGGTCGGAGCCCATAACTTTGGTCATTCCACTCTGATCCAGTCCAGTTAAAAACTTCAGCCTCATCACCGGTGTAACACGACTTATGCTGTTCTCTTTCTCTAGCTGGACACGCAAAGTAGGGAGAGAGACTGTGCTGCCCCTTCACAATTACTCTCCTCCCACTTCTGGTTGTTTTATTTGTCCTAGAATAAGAAAGCATTATTAATGGTCGCAAATAGTAAATGTCCTTGTTTTTAAAGAATTCATTTAACTTCATTTATTATTATTATTGTTATTATTTTCCAGTTTGATCAGAGAGAGACAGGGAGGGGTGAGAAAGCAAGCTGCGAACTGCGGTCGGCCATGTGGGAGTCCAGTGCCTTTAACCACCATGCAACCTGCTGGCCCCAGTAAATGCCCCTTTCTAAATAGAGTGCAACTTAATATATTATTGTGTGTCTTGACCTCTTGGTAGATTCTGATTAGCTGTGGAATCTCTGTGTGATTTGGCATGACAGACTTCTAAATGCCAATTTTCTCATAGGGCCCTTGTTTACTTTCTCTTGGGATGGGGATGGGGGGGTGGATCTTCACTGCATCACTGCATAATGCCTTGATGAGCTCTTGGGTTCACTTCTTCCAACTTTTCTCAGTTCTCTCTGGCATGGTGCATTCTACAGCTTCTTGTTTCTGGTGACACCCCTCGTCCACCCCGACTGTCAGTTGCTAAGGGGGATCTCAACTAGCACCTTCTTTACTTGATATGTGGGAGGGGAAGAAACCCCTCCCTTTACAATAGGAGAGGAAAGAACTATGGTCCAATCTGCTTCAGGCCAAAGACTCTTGAACCCATGGCGTGTCTTCCTCCCCCACCTTCCTTGCTATTCCTCACACATAGAAAAGGCTTGGGCTTGGGTGATGGTGGCAGTTACTGGAGGTAGTTCAGCTGTCACTTAGCCCTAGAGATAGTGAACATCTGGTCCTCAGTTGCTTACAATTCTCTTCATTTTTTTTAAAGAAGTATTTTATTTAACTTTATTTATTTTAATTTGACCAGGGAGAGACAGAGAGAGAGAGAGAGAGAGAGAGAAATCAAGCCACCAAGTCTGGGACTCGAACGGTGGTTGGCCATGTGGGAGTCCAGCGTCCTTAACCACCACACCACCTGCCAGCCCCAATTCTCTTCATTCTTTAGAATGCAGGTTGTTTCTGCCTTGGTCTTACTCAGCAGAAAATGCCAATCAGCATTTTGTAACAATTCCTAAAGTCTTGCTGGACATAGGGGGTTGTGCACTACAGTTGATCAAATGCTGGATTCTAAGTTTCATGAAGACAGGGACTACAACCACTGTCTTGTTCATTTCATTTATCTCCTCCCTGCTCTCCTAGTACTTAAGAGGAGCTCAGTAAATGTTTAGTATTTTCTCAGTAAATGAACAAATAAATGAATAATTGATATACCTAGTTTTCTTTAAACTGTAGTATGGATAAGAATTACTTGGGGAACTTGTTTTTAATCCAGTTCAGGCTTCAGAGATTCTCAGTTAATAGATCTGGGTGGAGGGATTGAATATACTTCAGGAAATACTATTTCATCTAGACCCTAGATAGACTAGCCTGGCTTAGATTCTATAACTACCAGCTAACAATTGCTAAACACACATTTTTAATGCTATTTTCAGCAATTCTTACTTGCCTGCATATGAAAAAAATATCTACAGGCACATTCAGGCCCAAATACACACATGACACATAGCTAAGAGTAGAGAGGTCTGACTCATGAAATACAACCTCATGGAAAATGTCATTGCAAAAACCTGTAATCGGTTCTGACTTAATACATGTGGGTGGAAAGTTCTTTCCTCATGATGATGAAATCATGTGTTTATATGCCACAAATTGAGATTCCTTAGTTCCCAGGGTGCTTGTCTATGGTGAAACCCAGGCAGGAGCCATGGATGGGGAAGCGAGGGGCCTTCCATTTTGTAGGTAGCGACTGTTGTAAGAATAAATTACAGACTGGATTCTCTGGACTTTTCAGTACAATGTATTTCACAAGCACATAATGAAGTTTTTAACCCAAATACTTCCCCAAAGTGGTCATCCTCACTGCAGGCAAAGAAAGTAAGTTTCAGCTATAACCAGGCATATGTAAACCCATAAGAACTTGATTTAATTAGGAAAGATTAGAATAGACAGAATAATATTTTTAACATAAATGAACTATAATAGCTACAACTTGTTCTATTTTACACATTTCCTTTAATATCGGATTGCTGGAAAAATCATGACACATTTTTGCATAGAAAGAAAAATACGTCATAACTTTTCTGATGATGCAATAGTTTTCTGTTGAAATAAGCATACATACAGAAAAATGCATTTCATATATTTTCTTTTATCCTGTGGCATAGCTAAATTCTCTTAGAAACATAGACTAAATACTCAAAAAATATATTGCTTATTTGCAATGAAGTATTAATCATGAGTATGTAATCAACAGCTATAGAGGGTACTTTCACCAGATTAGGTTGTTATTTTGTAAGTCACGCCAGTTTTCAATGTTTTCTAGAAAATTAGAGCACATTATTTGGCATGTTGCTATTAGATAAAATTGAAGTCTCAGAGAACAATCTGGCAAGATATAAGGGAAGGAGGTCACAATCTTTTTCTTTTCTTTTCTTTTTTTTTTTTCCCCAGTTAGCACATTTATTAGCATTATACACAAGACCCTTCCCTTCCCTGACAGCAGGCAGCCTGGCCCACAGAGTCCCAGGCCACTGAGCAGGGTCCTTCTGCCTCATTTGGGCAACAAACTCTCAGGCCTTGGCAGTAGCCTGAGCTGCCCCCAGGGCTGTGAGCTGCTGAATCTTCTGGCTCATCATTTCCATGACAGCCTGTTTCATAGCATGCTTCTCTTGTAGAGCTGGCTGGATTTTCTCCATTTGCTTGGTGAGAAAATCTATCTTTCTCTTGAAGAAGTCCTTGGCATCTTCAGCCGTCTTCTCTACATAGTAGCTAGTTCCCACATCAATGAGCACATGTTCCACATCATGCAGCTTCCCAGGGACATACATAGAACTCGTCAATGGGACGAGTAATTCTTTCCCCTCGATGCTCTTGTTCTGCACGTTCAGATAGTCCTTGGCCTCCACTTACTTGGTCTGTACCACCTTGAGCTGGGCAATGGACATGGACAAGAACTCCAAAATGTAAGTGATAAGATTTTCAGAGGCGAAGTCAGAACCTGCAGCCTTCAAATGACTGAGTTATGACTGGAGCCTCCATAGTCCCTTTCCTCAAAGCTACTCATTAGAATCAGATGTGCGACTATAAAACAGAACTAGGGGGACTGATGCTGAAGTATTCTTGGATAAAAGTAGGCTCAAAGACTCATGACACAATGAAACTTATGGGGTTAAAAACATCTGTTTTGGAACCAGATGGTGGTGCCATGGTAAAAGGCAACATTCTTCAAGGCTGACCCACATGGGAAAGTTCCAGGTTCATGTCTGGAGACCTGTTCAACTATGCTGGGCATGCGCATGGTCTAGCTGGGGCTGGGGGTGGATCATGCCACTGAGACCATCTTGGGGTGCTATCTCTCTGTCTCTGTCTCTCTACTTCTCATTTGTGGAAGAAATGAATAAACTTTAAGGAAAGTGTTTCTAACAATAAATAAATTGACAAAATTCAAATTTTACGTCATAAAATGTAGCAAGTAACTTGTAGTTGAGTATTTGTCTGTGCCCCCTCCCTTTCCTCTCCCTTCCCCTCATACCTTCCTTTATCTATCTCTGTCTTTCTTCTTCCATTACCTCTTTTCTTTCTTCCTTTCTTTTTCCATTTCAGATTATTAAGTTCTTTTGTGTTGTTGGAAAAGTGAAAAAAAAAGTGTCATGATTTTTCCAACAACCCAATACTTGGCCACCCTTAGACTGTTTATAAGGGAGAGACTTTAATCTGGATAATCAAACCAGAGCACTGGTAAGTCCCTCAATCCTATCAGAGAGGTCTTTTTTGAGTTCTTATTATGTCTAGTTTCTTGGGGGATATGTGTGAGAAGGGGAGGGGTTGTGGGAGAGCAGGAACTCACAGAAAAAAAATGGGGCCAGGCATTTTTGATCATTATGTGAAGTCAGCATAGAGTTGGCTTATTTACACATCCAAAGGGCTCCCAAAGTTGTAATGCCTTTCAACCCAGAGCTCTCAATACTTTCTGAGTAATCATAGAAAGCCTAATTGAATCTCGACTCCAAGGATAGCTTTCAGACATCAGCAGGAAATGTGGGCAATCTCTCTAGGGCTTTGAAGAAGGACTGGGGCAGAGGAGAGTCCTAGGAATCTCTGTAGGGTAGGGCACAAAGTCTCAGGTCACTTACCTCTGTCTCTAAGTCCCAATGGCTCGCTGGTAGTGTCCAAAGCGTAGTGCTGTTTGTTGGCTGTAGGGGGTGGCATTTGGCACACCCATGTGGTATATTTTGATAGAACAACTTTCCAAATACCTTATGATGAAGATTTTATTTATTTATTTATTTACATTTTAAAAGAATACAAGGGGTCTAAGTGTTACTCGTCTCAGAGTATACCCCTGTCTACTTGGGTATAATTTCTGACACTGAAGCTGGATGTACTTCCCACTCACTAACCAGTCATTACTCTACACTGTGTTTAAATCAATACTATGGTGATCCCAGCTGGAATGACAGAAACGTGTTAGCTTACTAAGGGAAGACAACCTCCTGTGGGACACGAAGCTGTTGGTTACAAACAGAGAGGATTCCTACATAATGCTGGGTGATCCGTGGATGTGAAGGGGAAATTTAAAAACATATTTCATCTGTAGGGCTCTTTGTAACTGTTAAGAATTTTTTTAAAAATTCAGAAATCCAGTGATGGGTTTCAAAATGTTCTTTTTTTGTGTGTGTGCTTTGATGATTTAATAGAGGTACTTTTCCAACAACAATTAAAAAAAAACACATAGTAATGCAGGCACAATTATGATCTATAATTGCAATTGTGAATCACTATTATGTTCACATTTATGTGTCCCATAAGATGGGCTTTTGATGAGACCCAGAGACTTTTCTGCTGAATCAACACAAAGACATCATATATATGTCTGCCAAATTTCTATTCAAGTATGTGGCCCTGATCCATTAAATTTGAAAATTTGCATTAATTCACATTTGTAGGTGCATTCCTAATGATTGGCAATTTTATAACTATTTATAGCACAAGATTTTCCTCCTTGTGATTCTACAGATTAATCCATGTTTATAAGAAAACGAATAGAGCTAGAAATAAACCAGACACTAAAATGAAGGTAGTACATTTAGATGGTCTATACATCTATGTGTGTTTTTTAAAAATTGATGTATATTTGTAAAGTCAATAGTCAAATATGTTATCTTTTTAATTATGCACAACCTGAATCCAATGGATAAAGTTAAATTTTAAAAAGTTTAATTAATTAATTATTATTAAAAAAAATTCCTATAGGATATATGTGCTCACCAGAGAGAGACAGTGAAGAAAGAGAGAGAAAGAGAGAGAGAAAAAGCAAGCCACCTGGTCCAGGACTCAAACCATTATTGGCCATGTGGGAGTCCAACCCTTTAACCACTACGCCACCTGCTGGCCCCTGGGTTGAATTTTTATGTACCACCGATGTTTATATGTTGAAACTCTAGGACTCAGTGTGATGTTATCTGAAAGTGGAGCTTTTCAGAAGGAAATAGATACAGATGAGGTCACGAGGGTGAGGTCCTCATGATGGAATTAATACCCTTGTAAGAAGAGCGAGCTTTCTCTAACCAACACACACTGAGGAAAGGCCTCGTGAGCCCACAGTGAGGACACAGCTGTCTACAAGCTGGGAAAAGAGTTCTCACCAGGAACAGAATCTACCACCACCTTAATCTTGGACTTCTGTTGTTTAAGTCACCCAGTTCATAGTGTTTTGTAATGGCGGTCTGACCTAATACAGGCTGTTAGGAATGTATTCAGTCACAAATAACAAAAACTCTGGGAGCCAGTAGTTGGTGTGGTGGTGGAGGTGCCGGATGCTTACATGGCCAGCCGCAGTTCAAGTCCTGGACCTGGTGGCTTGCTTTCTTACTTTCCTTTTCTCTCTCTCTGGTCAAATTAAAAAGGATCATAACAATAAATAAATAGTTAAATAATTCTTAAAAAAAAAAAAAAAAACCTCTGAAATTGGCTTAAGCATTAGGATTTACTTGTGTTACGAAAATGGGCAGGGCTAGCTAGTGCAAGCCAGTGTGGCAGCTTATGGTACCCTGGTGACCCACTCCCCCATCTTTGACATTCAGACTTTCACGTCCAAGCTTGTCCCCTTATAGTCACAAGGTAGCTGCAGCACAACCAAGCCTCACCTCTGTGTTCCAGATGAAAATAAATAAATAGAAAGAAGGAAAGAAAGAAAGAAAGGAGGAGAGAAGAAAGAAAGAAAGAAAGAAAGAAAGAAAGAAAGAAAGAAAGAAAGAAAGAAAGAAAGAAAGAAAGAAAGAAAGAAAAAGAAAGAAAGGTTGTTCTGTTTTCCTAGTGAGGCTTTGCTTTTTCACTTGGGAAAGTTTGTCCACACCAGGGGCTCCTATTTCTTGTTGGTTGGAACTATGCTACATGGCTATTTTGAGTTGCAAAACCAAACTGTATCCATCTGTAGTACTGGGGATCTTTTATTAGAAAAATATTGCACCCCTTGGAACATCCATTCAAAACTTTTACATAAATGTTCTCTATCCCAAATGCACTCACAGCCTCTCTGGGAGGGATAAGCCCCAATTCCCTCCCAGCCACCGCATTATTTGTGAAGTTCGGGATTCTCAGGTGATACGTAAACCTCCCTGTCAGATCTGAGTGTGGCTCTAGTGTCCTGAGACGTTCATTCCACCTGGGCTGAACTGACCACTGGACTTAGGACGTGTCTCAGGGATGCACAGGGAGGCGCCAGCAAACAGCCACCTTTTGTACATTTCAGGTCATCTGTAAACTTTGCACTCTTTGCTGGTTTGATAACAACACTCAAGTGAAGTCAACCTTGAGCTGAGTCCAAGTCAGAATTCTTACAAACTTGGACTCTGCAAGCTTTATGGACTGGCCTAATTGTTTGGGCTGGTTTTGCTATGTCTACGAATTGTCAGAGCAACTAGTGGATTCAACAGAGGCAAACGGAATCGTGGGTTAATTCAGTCAGCGTGGTGCATTGGGTAACCTTAGGTAGACACAACTTTCAAGTTTCCATTTTCTGATACACAAGCTCTAAAAAGAGGCCTAATAAACACAGGAGCAAACCTGGACTATGCATGCAACTTTTACCTGTATTTCCTTCTCATGAGAGGCTTCTTAGAGCATGATTACAGCTTCCCTGCTCTTCCTATAAAGTCTCCACAGCTTCCCTCACATTTAAAAGAAAAAGGCAGACTTCCTAAGAAAAGGGCTGTGTTCCATGTTATATTTCATTCTAAAAACAACAGTGTCTGCTGATTTATGCTCCCTCTGTGACATGTACCAGGAAGGCACTGCTGGTGGAGTGCTCATTAATTACCACCACTGTCTTCCTAGGCTCCTTACAGCTTTTTCATAGTTTTTGATCAACGAGAAGAGAAACAATGAGAAATGTTTTGGCATTGGGAGTGGATGAAATAAAGCATGTTTCACTGTGAAAGTCTCGCCAGTCATTTTGGAATGACTGGGTTACTGGGCAGAGGTAGGGTGTGATTGCTCACGTAGCATTCAATAAATGCAAAGTATTCTAGAGAATCCGCTGCCAGTAAGTTTGGCTCTGAATTTGAGTATCTCTGGGTCAGTAAGGACATGTAGTTTCAGGCCCCTTAAAACAACGATGCATGTGCTGCTTAAGCAGAATCAGGAGCCACTAGGGGGCAGTACAGCATAGAAAGTGCGATGCAGACGGGAGGACATTTCAGTGCTTTAAAGGACGTCAAGCTTTCTGGGGGTTAGGGCAGGCAAGGAGGGAGTCCTCAAAAGGCAGCTAAAAACAATAACTTCTACAATTACCCCTGTGGCAAAAAATTAAACCAATTAGCAAAGATAGCTGCCTTCCATTGGAATTCAGGGCGACTAACAGGAGGAAAGTAGACGGCCATCCCTAGATGTTGATCCCTCATCTCAATAATGAAAGGAGAAGTTAGCTACTCTCCTAAACGGAGACCAAGGGACCAAAAACCGAAAGAAAGGGTAAAGTACAGTTTCCCTCACTTGGTGCTAATGGCACCAGAAAGCATTGAGAACCAGACGAACCTGGGTTTATATGGCAGTTCTAGCATTTACTTGGTGTTGCCACGTTGGGCCGAGGTTGTTTAAGTCTCTCAGTTTCAGTTTGCTCACCTGATAAATCTGGATAACAATCGTTGCTACCTTATGGAGGGAGTGCTTGGGAGGTTTACGTACAGTATGGTGTGTGAAGAGCTTAATTCACCCAGGTAGCCCTCGATAGATGTGGGCCAGGACTATGCGGGGTGATTCTACAGTTCAACGTTGGGAATAAACTTTGCACTTTTTAAGTTTACACTCAGGCTTCTCCTAGACAGAGGCTAGGAGAAGTGGGTCCAGCAGTGGAGGAAGAGGTGACAATGCAAATAATGTGGCTTACATACTGGTCCTCCCTGGGGGTTCAGCAAGTGAACATGCTCTGGGCAGGAGACCATGACTGGCTAGTCTCTTGGCTGTGTGCCCCAGGCTCCCGACCAAGGAGGGGAAGCCTGAGAGCACAGTGCAGGTGGGGTGGGGCAGGAATGAGCAATAGCGTCTGATACCTGCCTGTATCTCCTGCCTTTCAAACGTTTTGCAGGCTTGAACTGCATTGTTAGGGAGGTTGGAAGCCTGGGGAGTTGAGCAAGACCCCTAGTTACCCAGAAAACTCTGCTTCCTGTTTTTATTCTTGCCACTCTTTTGACTCCTTTTCTTAGCTCCTTCCTTTCATGCTTGTGTTAGTCCTGCATCTGAGCTTACAACAACCTGTTCTCCATGGCCTGCAAACATCTCTTCTATCACTCATCTGTCCAACCTGTATTTATTGAGCACTTACTGTGTGCTAAGTACTGGGAATGCAGTGTTGAAAGAGAGTAGGGCCCTGCCCTGGGAGAGGGGAAATTTTGGGGGGTGATAGAGAGGTAAGACATTTGTGGGACACAGATAGGGTTTATTATCTGTTGATGACTTCATAGATAGTATTCTCACCTGGGCTGGACTGAGGTGTATATCATGCTGGGTAAGTTCTCTTTACAATCTAAATGATGTACAGTGATTGAATGTACAAATAGTAATAAGAAGAAGAGAAAAGAGAGCAGACCCTGCTGTGATGAAGCAGACTGTCTAGGGAGGAAGGCAGATGATAAACAGACAAATGAGATCCTCCTGAGAGTGATGGAGTTGTAGGTAAAGGGGACAGTTGAAGTGCATGAGATGGTGCGGTCAAGGAAGGCTTCCCTAGAATGGGTGACATTAAAGCTAAGACCTGAATGATGAAAATGAGTCATCTATGTGCGTATTGAAACGTTCCAGGCAAATGCAAAGACCTCAAAGAGGGTCTGCTGCATTTGGGGTTGGAGGGAAGGGCTGACCCAAGGCCTGCAGAAAAAAAAGAGGTGTGGTGAGAAACGAGAGTAGGAGTCAGTTCATCACGTCAAGCCTTGTAGTCCAGGGTAAAGAGTTGAAATCTTCAAAAGCAAGAGAGATGTGCCTTTTATGTCCTAAGAAAATGTTCACTCTTTTAATATCAACGGTAATACATTAGATTTTCTTTTATTTGGTTTGCAGTTTGGATTTCTACTCTGAGGGTCCTATGCCCAAACACTCATTTCTCTGCTTGGTATGGCTAATCCTTGAGGGTGGCAGGACCATGGGAGAGGTAGACGCCTGCTCCACTGCTGGGCCATTTGGGTTAAGAGCCCTCTAATCTCAGCTGGGCCAGGCCTGAAACCCTGGTGATCAAGTTTCTCTAGGTGAGCTCCTGGGGGCTACTCTGAGCACAAGAAAACATTGGAAAGCAAGGGCCTTCTACAAGAATAAAGCAAGGACATTCTTTCTGTTAATAGAACAAATATTCCTTAGTTGTTAAATAATACTAATAATAACATAATGGCTACATGAAAGAGATTGGGGAGAAATCTCAGATTTCTATATCTGGAACCACACTAAAAGAATTGCTCAAATCTTAAGTGGTTGCATTTTTTTTAGAGATATTTTTGCTATAGGGCATGCATGTGTGCTTGTCCAAGACAAAGAGACAGAGAGAAAGAGAAAGTGAGAAATCCCTGGGTGGGGGTGGGGTGGGGTGTGGAGGGAAATACCACGATGCAATCTCTTCTCCTCTATTCCCCTCTTGGGATTTTGGGCATGCATACTCACACACCTGGTGTGTTTCAAGCTACAGGGTCTGGGATCCAAACGGGTCAGCCATGTGGGAATCCAGTCCCTTAACCACTATGCCTCCTGCTGGCCCCAAGTGGTTGCATTTTTTTAAACAAGAAATGGTGGGTTGTGATCCCCTAATTAATAATGTTTTACGTGATCTGGAAGAGAGTAAACTTTCCAGAGCCTCTGTCAATAAACTCAGCCCACTGTTTCTTTGGTCACTCCAACTCCCAGCTTTCAGCATAGCACTGGCAACTTTGGTCCAGAGTCAAAGCAGTGGTTCAATGTTGTACAGAGTTACTGGTGATGGGGCATATAACTCTTGTGCCAGAAGAAAAGTAACTCTTATGACCAAGTATCTTATCTTGCTAAAGACTTGATTTATCCTTCCCTTTATTCACTTAACTCATATTCATTAAGCACTTACTATATAATAGGGGAATAAGGGTAGACAAATATACTTTCTGCCTTCCTGTAACTTTCAGTCTATACAGGACCAGAATCTCAAATCCCTTCAGAGGGTTGGCAGCTCATACATGTCAGGGTGGTTGAATGCTGTTACAAGCACAGTGGTAACTGGCATTGGGCCCCAGTGTTGGGTAATTAATGAAGAGTCATGGCATTGGGGTCAAACAGGAGAATACTCACCCATTTTAAAGGAGTAGATATTATTTATCCTAGCATATGGTTGCTGTGTAGAAAAAGAGCCCAGTACTACTGAATCTTCAACTTTTTGGAAGAAGTAGAAAATCTCTGTATTATTACATAAAATATGCTATTTTAAAATTGTAGGCAACTAATTTAAAGTCCTGCGAGGAATGAATGAAAAACAATAATTTTAATTGAATGCCTATATTAAAAAATAGTACATTTTACATCGTAAATACAGATTTCCTATCTATATCTTAAAGATAATTTAAATTGTTGTCTTACCCAAGCAAGACCTCTCTAAACATAACCCTGGACTGTGGTGTACATATAGATAAAAATCAAAATGATCTTTATGTATCTCAATATCTTTTGTATCTCTATATATCTGTATCTATACAATACATTTGACCAGGGAGCTAGTTTGTATTCTCTGAGAGTGATAAAGTTTAATATCACCATCTACTTCCATGAAAACATACTCTAATTGACTTATTGACTACTTAAATAAACATAAAGGGCTTCTATAAAAAGGAAAGGAAAATTGTAGCCAAGCAAGGTAAGAACAGATAAACGTATTTATTAAGACCCACATGCAAAATGACCCTAGCATGAAAATGCCACGGGAGAGGGAACCAGCAGTTAGCGTAATGCCTATGTCGCTGGACTCCCACATAGTCGACCGCGGTTCGTGTCCCGGACCCGGTGGCTTAAAACTCACGCTGGGCGCGTGTGTGTGCGTGCCCAAGATCCCGAGAGGAGAATGGAGGAGAAGGGATTGCGGCGTGACCATCCTCCCTGGGGGGTGATTTCTCGCTTTCTGTCTCTATGTCTCTCTCTGTCTGTCTGGCGAGCGCTCGCGCCCTATAGCAAAAACCTCTCCCCCCCCCCAGAAAAAAAGAAAAAAAAATGCCACAGGAGAAATAAAATCCCATCTTGATGGGCGTCCATTAGGTCTGCAAGACCTTTATTAATATAAATCTTAATATCATGGCCTTCCTTAAATAGAAATGGTATTGAAAGAAAATAGGCTTTTGTTGGGGAGGAAAATGGCATGCATTTGGTAACCTGGGTGGATTTATAAACCAAAGAAATATTGCCAGAATAACTGAGACTTATCTCCTGCCGCCTCCCTAGTAAAGAATGATGAGGTCATTGTTTTCACTGGAGGCAGAGCGTTGTCATCAAACCTTATTAGTCGCCTTGTAATTTCCCTGCCTTCTGAAGACAAATGAATATGGAAACTCCTATCTGAAGGGTCATCTGGGCAGACAGGCTGGCTTAGATGTGTGGTGAAACAACGCAAAAGGACATTAGGAAACAAAGCCAGCGCGTGTGTTATCACTGGCGGTTTTGAACATAGTGGTTCCAAATAACCCCTGATACTACCTAGAGGAGCAAAGCCAGCTGAAAGAAATACCCCAGATGTTTCCTCTTGCTCGTAAAATAAAATACTGCACAATAAACTGGGAGAGATGACATCAAAGTCGTGTGTAAAGCCAGGGTCCTAATGGAATCAAAGGCATCCCTACAACTTTGGTGCGTTTGCTGTTGTACCATGGCATGGCCTTCTCTGGATCTGGCTAGCTCACATCTGGGAAGAGCACATCTGGAAACAAGCTCACTAATGCTTCAGAAGGCAAGTCTTTGGTTGATCAGTTGCTTTCTTCAGACAAAGATGAAAGAGGTCAAGTTTTGTTAGGTGGATTCTTTACCTCCAAGAGAAGTAATGACTTAAAATATAATTTAAAATAGAGTACTTGGCAATAACCAGTTAGACATTTTCATAAGTCAAAGTCCTTAGTTTAACTTGTTTGTTCAATTAAGCCAGAGCACTGATGTGAGGTCTTTTGATATTTTGTAGGTGTGTTCTACTTACAACTTCTTAGATCCCTAACCATTTCTAGGCACATTGACCTGACTTTCAATGGTCAATACAAACTTTATGGCCGCTAGAACCCACATTACTCTGAAATACCCAGGAATTAATGCTTTCCTATGAGCATACTTAACAGTTACTGAAGAAGGGAGGCGTATACATATCCCAGCTCCTCTGCTGTGTGTGTTTTATACCTTTCCCAGTTGGATTTAGCTCTGGTTGCCCACTGAGATAGCTAGTTTAATAATGTACCTATGAGCTGCGTCATGTACTTTGAGTTATCTACCTTTGAACCTCCTGAATAAATCATACGCATTCAGTCCTCTTCTCAGGATCTGTTTCTCAGAGGAACCCAACTAACCCATTCGCTACTGAAGTAATTCCTCCTTCTTAATATTTATATGGCAAGGGAGCAGAGTTTCTCAACAGTGAAGGGTACTACAGATAAAAATAAGCTGGTTTCCTATCCGAGGTACAGCGACATATTGGATACACATCTATGAGGTCTTTAGGATTCTCAATCCTTCCCTTAGTGCCTCCACCTTCCCTTGTGCTCTGCACTCATGCGTCTCTTACAGTGTGGATGGAATTCAGGTTTAAATGCGTCATTTAGCACTGTCTCCTCCCATTGAATGAAAACAAGGTGATTGTGGGCTATCACAAAATACTCCTGGCCAAAGGAATATAGGACAGGTGGAACTTTTATTTTAAGACAGAAGATTCTAAGATGATATATAAATCAAACTTTGGTCTGCCTCCAAAAAAATTAGAGCATGTTTATTGAAACCAGATTCCTACCCTCAAACCTCAAAAGTGCTCATTAAGTGGGTCTAGGATAAAACCCAAGCGTTTGCATTTTCACTAAGTACAGCGGTTATAAAAGATGGCTCCCAAATTCCTTGATACTCCTTGCATTGAGAGTTGAGTTCTGTGTCCTCCTTGATGCTAAATATGGCCACTGCTTGGCCAACAGAAAGCAATAGAAGGGATGCTTTACAAGTTTCTGGGTCCAGGACTTTAAAAAACAAAACCAAACAAACAAAAACAATAGCTTCTTTGCTTCCACTTCCTGCCTCTTGAGAAGCTTATTTTTGGAAGCAAGTTGTGGTGCCATAAGGAAGGCAGGCAGCCATACCGGAAGGCTCTATGCAGATGCTCCCACCACCAACCCCAGCTGAAGTCCCAGCTGACACCCGGCAACAATCCCACAACACATCAGCGAGGGCGGGAGCCTTCTGAAGATTCCAGCCCTTGGATGTGAATCACCTTCAAGTGGCACCTGCTGGTTATCTTTTGGAGCCGAGATAAGCCAAACCCACCATGACCTGCCCAGATTAATGAATGGATGACTGCTGTTGCTATGCTTTAGTGCAGGTTGTTAGATAGCAAGAAGAATAAATTATTCAGCTGACTTCTAAGTATTGGCCCATGTGCTATGGGAAATACTGTCTGATAATCAGATGTATCAGATCATGCAAAAGTGTACAGGGTTAAAAACTGTTAAAATTATAATATAATCAGTGGTTAAATGCAGAGGAAAATATTTTAATAGGCAGCCTTATGAATAATGTGAAGGAAGGCCAGGTGGTGGCATAACTGGACCCACATGGGAAAGGTCCTGGGTTTGCATCCCATGACCTCCCTGAGCATAATGAGCATAGCAGGTGTGTGTGTGTGTGCCTGTGATTTGGTTGGCTTACGTCGGGGATGGATTGCAGCATGAGGACTGTTGGAGGTGCCTCTTTCTCTGTCCTCTCGCTCTCTGTCTCTCTCATAGAAGAAACTAAACTTAAAATATAATAATATAGAAAATTAAACAAAAGGGAAATTACAGAAAAGTGACCAAATATATAAGTACACAAAAGTAATTTTAATAGTAATGTGGAGGGGCCAGCAGGTGGCGTGGTGGTTAAGGGTGCTGGACTACCACATGGCTGACCATAGTTCATGCCCTGGACCTTCGGCTTGCTTACTTGCTCTCACACTCTGTCCTTCTCTGGTCAAATTAAATAATAATAATAATAAAGTTGTATAAAATAATTCTTAAAAAATAAATAATGTGGAGGGGCCAGCAGGTGGCATGGTGGTTAAGGGTGCTGGACTGCCACATCGCCGACCACAGTTCGTGTCCTGGACCTTGCAGCTTGCTTACTTTCTCTCTCTCTCACTCTGTCCCTCTCTGGTCAAATTAAAAAAGAAAAAAAAAGTTATATAAAATAATTCTTAAAAAAAAAAGTAATGTGGAGGGGCCTGTGGGCAATGTGGTGGTTGAGATGCCGGACTCCCACATGGCTGACAGTGGTATGGGTCTTGGATCAGGTGGCTTGTTGTCTCTCTTTCTGTCTCTGCTCAAATTAAAAAATGATAATAACAGATAAATATTAAGCAAGTAAAGAATTCTTTTAAAAAGTAACATGGACAGCAGAGTCTCAGAAATGCACTTAAATTTTTTTTAGAATTATTTTATTTTATTTATTCATTTGGTTTTTAATTTCACCAGAGGGAGATAGACAGAGAGAGAGAGAGAAAGTGAGAAAGCAAGCCACCAGGTCCAGGGCTTGAACCATGGTCAGTCATGTGAGAGTGTCCAACACCTTCACCATACCACCTGCTGGTCTCATGCACTTTAAATTTTTGATAATGCAACTTTATCTGTTCCATCCTTCATTCCATTTATTTATTTATTTATTTATTTTCAGTGCTGAGGCACTGGGGTTTCTGTGGAATCTACCGGCATCTCCCGGGTTCCATATCCATCAAGTGATCATACTGGGGTTTCCAATCTCCGAGCATAAGAACCAGGCCCTTTGAAATCCAACATGCTGAGCTACTCCCGTCTCCACTCAGGATGACATAGCATGAGGGGAACAGGACACATGGTCTAGCAACTGCCCTGTGGCCACTTTGCATCTGGTCTGCCCTGCATCATGCTGGCTTCCCAGGCTCTGAGGGGCAGAGTGACGTGGGTAAGCGCATGGTGCGAACCAGTTTTAAGATGAAAGAGGTAGGCACTACTTTGGTTCATTGTTGCCATGAGGGAAGAATATGAGTTGGAGTCACATATCCTGATATGTCAAGAGAATCCTGCAATGAAAATTGTTATAGACATCTTCCAATATTCACATGTAACAAAGACAAAATTTTAAAATGTATTGTAAGGGCAAACAGAAACCTATCTATAGGCCAGCCTATGAGCCTAAGCCCTGATTTTTGTCATTGTATGTATGCGGGGGGTTGAAGGGGAGGGGATAGGAAGAACAAAGCAGAACAAAGAATGAAAAAGAAATGCAGTTAACAAAAATGTGTGAATGTCAAAAATAATATCCTAGTGAAGAAGAGGAGATAAGGAGCAAATTCAAACCTGAAGAAAAAGAGATTTTCTATTAAGTGTCCAATGAAGTTAGTTTCTTTCTATGTGTAAAATAATTCGCCATGCAATAACATTCTCTGCCCAGGCTTCAGAGCCCAGAGCCCAGGGCCTAGGTCATACACCTAAAAGGAGAGGGGAGTAGAAAGAAAAGTCAAAAATAGGGGAGTGTTATAAAACTCAGGTAAATCAATTGACAGAGATTTAAGCAAGCAGACTTTCTTTTCTTGCTGACAGCAATTTAAGTTTATGCTCAGACTCAAAAGCAGATGCAATTGAAATTTACAAGCATTTCTTCACTTGGAATGTGATACCATTCCGAGTAATTGTGAACACTCCTTCTCAGACATAATCGCTGCTCTCTGAGTTAAGCTACTAAAATGTTAATTAAAACAACATATTAAACTTAGGGCATCCAGAAAATGAGCGAGAGATGGGAATGCAAAGGCTTGCTAGAGAATATAGGTCAGCTGGGATCCAGTGAAGGTTTCAATGGAGATGAACTGTGTGCTGACCATCAGGCTCTCAGATCAATACTGTAGCTTTACAGGAAAACGTGCAAATTAGGGGACAGACTCGGGAATTGGTCTAAAGTTCTCTATAATATGAACTCTGCCTTTGCTTTTGGAAGACATGGAAAAGGGCATTTGGGGGATGCACAAGGATGACAGAGTATTGTTCAGTTAGGGCTCTCGTTGAAGGTAGAAAAAATAAAATGAAACCCAATTTGAATACATCTACAGCAAGAAGAAAAGTATCTGTTCAGATAACTGAATGGTCCAGGCCAGGACTGGTGTAGGTCTCCCCAGGGTTTCAAATGATGTTGTCAGGACTCAGGCTCTTCTCTTGAACCTAACTGGAGCTCAGAAAACTCACACTATATTAGCAGTTTACCTCTGTGTGGGGACTTCTAAAAGTTCATGGAAAAATGAAATTAAAGTTTAAGTTTATTTCAGTGCCAAAAAAGAAATGAAATCCATATATAGAGTCTTAATAATATGCATTTCCTGTAAACTTTTTAAACAAGTATTATTTATTTAATTTTATTTATTATTACTATTTTAAATTTTGCTATAGGGTACATGTACTCATGAGAGTTTAATTTTATTTATAGTGTATATATACACGAGAGAGAGAGAGAGAGAGAGAGAGAGAGAGAGAGAGAGAGAGAGAGAGAGAAACAGCAAGTCTCCAGGTCAAGGACTCGAACTGTAGCTGACCATGTAGGAGTCCATTGTCTTAACCACCACACCACCTGCTGACCTTGATTTTCTGTAAACTTTTTGAAGGCCACTTTACTGCTGTTTTAAATGCTAACATGAATTTTCTACAGTGGTGCTCTCTCTTTGCTGCTTGAATTTTCCACTCCTGTCTTAGAAAAGCAGTAAGGAACATAATCTCCAGAAGCCCTCTGTCCGTGGACAGAAAAGTCAGTGTACACTCTAGGTAGAGTTACCACCTGCTCTCAGTATGACAGGTAGTCTCTAGGAGCGAAGAAGAAATAAATTGGAGCCTCCAGGAAGGGGGAAATAAGAATAGTGAGCTTGTACAATGAGAGTTAAACTATAAAATCAGACACTGAACTTAAACAGAACTGTAAACTTCTTACCTATTGAAAAAAAGGTAAGCTTTGTTTAGTGTTTACTAAGGCCAATGTGCTAAGTGTTTCATACATAATTCTAGCAACTTTACAAATTAAATGGGATTATTATCTTAATATTATGAAGGAGGAAACTGATGTTTAGGGCATTTTCAATACAGTCCTCAAGATCATGTGATCAAGAGGTGGCAGAACTTAGTGACACAGCCATGGTGAGGCAGGCAGTAGGGTGCTGTGGCATGAAGCTGGAGCCATACGAAGGGCCTTCTGTGTTGACCTGGAGCTGGTTGGACCCTGAGAGGTGTGCCTGTGACCCTGGCTGGCTAGAATGCTAGGGGGAGAATTACAGCATGGAAAGACCCTGTTGGGAGTCTCTCTCAATAAACAACAAATAAACTTTATTTTTATTTATTTATTTTTTTAGAGTAGGGAAACTGAGACACAAATTGAGATCCTCTGGCTTTCAAGTCCTTGTTCTGAGCTCTCACATTATAATACCTCTACTAAGAAAGTGCAGTGGCCCCCAGGCCCACATGAGGGCGGTGTGTGTGTGTGTGTGTGTGTGTGTGTGTGTGTGTGTTCATCCCACACAGTCTCATTTAGCAACAGAAGTGCAAATCAGAGTAACTTGGGTTACACAGTCTGGGTACACTTCAGGAAGAGGAAGTCCTGCCAATGTATTCTGGTTCTCATGGGCTCTTTGGCTTAAGGCTATTTTTACAGTGAGGCTGAATATATCAGGCATTTTCAATCACATGATATAAAACATTTTAATTATGCAAATAATCTCTTGTCCTCTGAATTCTGGTTTAGCAAGCAGCTTTCTGATTATAATTTAACTTTCCAAAAAGAACTTAGAATTTGGAGTCTGTCTCAATTGGAATATTCCGGTGTGTGACAGCTTTTATTTCTCATTGTGTACCATGAGAAATAAAATTAGCATTCTTATTTATACCTTAGTTTTTTGAGCTATGTAAATGAGCATTTTTTTTTTTTTCATTAGAGATTGAGCTTTGCAAGCTGGATCTACAAAATCTGATTTCTGAATCTGGAAGACTAAGGGCCAATCTCTGAATATTGACAAATTCATCAAAGAAAAGTTCTCATGTGAAACCTTTTAGACAATAAGCTATTGATCTTTTTCTATTTAGACCTTAAACGTGAGTGGGGTTTAACGTTTTTACTATCTGGTGACTGATTGCCACACTCTAAGGCAATATAAACCAGAAAGCCGTTGCATTTCAGTGAAATGATATGGTAGGGAGAGTCTTGGAGGGTTTTATGGTCAAAACTGTGTCTCCCTTTTCCACCAAATTTATATATTGAATCCTAACTCCCGAAGCGTTGGTATTTGGAGATAGGCCCTTTGGGAGGTAATTAGGTTTAGATGAAGTCATGAGGGTGGGGTCTCACAATGGGATTAGTGTTACTGTAAGTAACTTCCTTCCTCCCTGCAAGCTCAAAAGAGTCATGTGAACACACAGCCAGAGAAGGCAGGCCATCTACAAACAAGGAAGAGAACCCTCACCAGAACCAACTGTGTTGGCATCCTGATCATGGACTTCTAGCCTCCAGAACCAAGAGAAAATAAATCTCGGTTGTTTAAACTTCCCACACCATGGCATTTTTGTTATGGCAGCCCCAGCAGATCCACACAAGGGGTCAACGGGAAATAGAAAGGCTGCCTTGCTTTGAATGACTGAGAGATGCTACGGCAGGGCAAGGACAGGTTCAGGAAAGTGGAAAGGCCAGCCCAAGAGCATCACGAACCCAGAGAGCAACATCTTAAGAAGACACCTGACAAACGAACTTTGCTTCCTTTAGGATGGTCCCTCCCTTGATTTTCTGTCCCAGGTCTTTCATCTTAGATGTTTCTGTTTTCCACATCTGTTTTATTCTGCAAAAGTAATCACACTAGTATCATCAACACTTAGAGCGCTTTTAGAAAGTAAAACATTTGGGAACCAGCAGTTAGCGTAATGGCTATGTCGCTGGACTCCCACGTAGTCGACCGTGGTTCGTGTCCCAGACCCGGTGGCTTAAAACTCACGCCGGGCGCGTGTGCATGTGTGCCCAAGATCCCGAGAGGAGAATGGAGGAGAAGGGATTGCGGCGTGACCATCCCCCCTGGGGGGTGATTTCTCGCTTTCTGTCTCTATGTCTCTGTCTGTCTGGCAAGCGTACGCGCCCTACAGTGAAAATCTCTCCAAAAAAAAAAAAAAAAAAGAAAGTAAAACATTTGACTCGCTAAAAATGTTTCATTACATAGTATTTCTTTCACAGATCGTTCTTTCCCTTCTGGAAAAGAATCAGTTAGCAGGACTTTTAAATGGTGTTTGATTTTTTTTTAAAAGCCTAAGCATCTGAGCATCTGACCATGGTTTTCCAAGTCAAACACCAGTTTAAGAACTAAGAGGCTTTGAAGTTGGAGGCCTGTAATACTGTGAGCTACTTCTCTCTCTCTCCTGAAATAGTAGGTGAGATCAGATGAGAAAATTTGGACAGATACTGTTTGTGTTTCTCTACATAGAAGGTCATCTTTTATGAGTCTGCCCTGTAAACCCTATTTAGGGTCTATAGTCCACTGAGCTTCTCTTTTGAAATGCCTAAGAACCAATTCAGTATGCTGACCACATTCTTACTACTTTTAAACCTGGAAAATGTCATTTTCCCTTCACTTTTCAAATAATCAACAGAAAGAAAGAGACTTTCAGAAGGTCACATAGCAAACCCAAACCAATACTGATGTTTAAACGCACAAGAATAGAGACCTTCTTTTTTTTTTTTTTGAGAGATTTTCACTGTAGGGCACGTGCGCTTGCCAGACAGACAGAGAGAGACATAGAGACAGAAAGCAAGAAATCACCCCCCAGGGGGGATGGTCACGCCGCAATCCCTTCTCCTCCATTCTCCTCTCAGGATCTTGGGCACGCACGCACACGCGCCTGGCGTGAGTTTTAAGCCACTGGGTCCGGGACACGGACCGCGGTCGACTACGTGGGAGTCCAGCAACATAGCCATTACGCTAACTGTTGGTTCCCAATAGAGACCTTCTTAAAGGACATAAAAGTTCCAATAATAGCTATTTTTTCACTGTGCCTACAACATGCCAGTTGCTACGCTTGCTATCCTGCACTGTTTTTCACTGCTCCAGGGCACCCTTAATGAAGATATTTGTAATGGATAAAGAAAGCAAGGTTTGGAGGGTTAAGTAACTGAACCAAGACACACTCCTTTTAAGAGGCTGGTTCATGGGGTCAGCAGGAGGCATAGTGGTTGAGGTGTTGAACTCTTGCATGACTGGCTGTGTTTCAAGCCTGGGACTGGTAGCTTGAAAATCACACCAGCTGTGTGTGTGTGTGTGTGTGTGCCAGATCCCTAGAGGAGAGGAGAAGGGATCACTGCATGAACATGCTGATGGAGTTGGGAAGAAGGGAAATGTGGTGATTTCTCGCTTTCTCTCTCTGTCTCCTGGCAAGTACAAGAAACTCATGACAGAAATAAAAAATACCACCACCACCCCCCCACTCCAAAAAAAAAAAAAAAAACCCCCCCCCCCCCCCCCACTCCAAAAAAAAAAAAAAAAGAGAGGCTGGGTCACAATATAAAAGCAACTATCTGACTCTGAAATCTACATTCTTTCCATTATTATGCTGAGTGATATCTGTAATGATAACTACATTTTGTGAAAAACTCAAGAAATCTGTTAAAGAATTAATTTTCATTCTAGAATAAGTAGAAAACTTTCAGTGAGAGTGTAAGTGCATAGTATTGGTCTAGCACCTTGGATATTTTTTATTTTGCTATCAAAATTCTTTTAAAACTAAGTACATTTTAAAAAATGGTACTACATGTTTACAAAGAGAGCAGGAAGGTTAGAGAAATGGAAGATTGTGTTTTACCAGCAGTTCTAATCATGCCGTGGTAACCAATCATCAAGGTATTGTGTGAACTTAGAATAATTACAAGAATTTACATTTGTAGAGTACTTTTTTGATCAGAGATAAATTGGAAGCAAACTAGATCGGAAAAGAAGCCACACCAAGCTTTCTCTGAGAAGCCTTGATTGGATCAAAGTTTCTATAGAGAGGGGAGAACTATATGTCACAGACTGTCACCAGAAAAGCAGTCTACCTGCAAAATAAAATAAATATGAAAGAAGCTTGAAACTGGGGAATTGACTTGGCAAACCCATGTTTGAAATGAAGAATAATGATGAAGTTTAGGTAGTATAAATACTGAGAGTGGGAGGAGAAATATCTGGAAAAATAATGTATTTGTTAGCAGTCTCCTGAACTAATGAAGAAAAAAATGACAGATGTATCCCCCAAGAGAAGGAAGGTGACTCATTAGTTTACCGTATCTTCATGATAATGTTCCCAGGATAATCTAACTCCCTGGGTCCTGATTCTGTATTCTTTAAGCAATCTTCTGATGGTAATTGGGTTTCCCAGATAGATTTCTCTCGGGAAGGAAATGAGTAGACAAATCGACACAGCTCTCCAATCTGCTTGGCAGAGTGATTTCTCACCGTAAATTAAGATCCTGCTTCTGCATTTGATGTGGTTGGGTGATGCAAGTCAGATCTTCTTGGGCCTGATTTCTCAAGGCCCTGAGTCTGTAGAACAGATAATAAAAATCCCTTACACATTTGTACAATAATTTATAGTCTATAAAGACTTTTAACCCATGTCATCTAGTTCAGCTCTCACACCATGTCTGTGAGGTAATTACGATGATCTGTCTTATCAAATATCAGAAAGGTTTCATGAATTTCTCAAGGTCATACTGCTAGTTAGAGGGAGACATAATACAAAATTCAGGACTTCTTATCCTAAATTCAGAACTTCTCTATGACCAGAGACAGCTGAGTAAACAAATGGATTCCTGAGATCCATTTTACAGTAACTTGGAGGTTTACCAATATTTTGCTACCTCAGAGTCTTTCCTCAGAGAGAGGAGGAATTTTTTTTTTTTTAAAACTTATTTAGCTGTCACCTCCAGTCTTCCCAACCCTAGGAAACCACTAACCTACGTTCTGACACTAGAATTGCCAATTCTTGACCTTCCACATAAATAGGTGCATCAATATATGGTTCTTTGTGACTGGCTTTGTTCACTTAACATAATGTTTTCAAGGTCTATCTGTGTTGTACCATGTATCAGTAATCCTTTTCCTTTTTATTGCCAAACAGTAGTCCATTATGTGCACATACCACATTTTGTTATTCATTTATCAATTGGTGGACATCTGGGTTGTTTCCACTTTTTGACTATTGTGAATAGTGCTGCCATGTACATTCATGTACAAGTTTTTGTGTGAACATATTTATCTTGAGTATGTAAGTAGGAAAAGAATTGCTGAATCTTGTAATTATGTTTAATAGCTGAAGGAACTTCCGAGTTCAAAATAACTACAGCTTTGGGTTTCCCACCAGCAGTATACAAGGGCTCTACTTTTTCATGTTCTCACCAGCACTTGCTATTATTTGACTTTTTGATTATAGTTATTCTAGTAGTTTGAAGTGGTGTCTCATTATGGTTTTGATTTACATTTCCTTGATAGCCAAAAAAGTTAAATATCTTTTCATAGGTTTTATTGGTAATTTCTATATCGTCTTTGGAGAAATGTCTATTCAAATCCTTGGTTCATTTTTTTTTTTTTTTGGAGAGATTTTTCACTATAGGGCGCGGAAGCTTGCCAGACAGACAGAGAGAGACAGAGAGACAGAAAGCGAGAAATCACCCCCCCGAGGGGATGGTCACACCGCAATCCCTTCTCCTCCATTCTCCTCTCGGGATCTTGGGCACACATGCACACGCGCCTGGCGTGAGTTTTAAGCCACCAGGTCCGGGACGCGAACCGCGGTCGACTACGTGGGAGTCCAGCGACATAGCCATCACACTAAGTGCTGGTTCCCTCCTTGGTTCATTTTTGAATTGGGTAATATGTCTTTTTATTACTCAGTTTTAATAGTTCTTTGTATATTCTAGATAGAGGTTAATTATCAAACACATAATTCAAAAATCTCTTCTTTCATTCTGTGGGTTTTCTTTCCACTTTCTTGATATTGTTCTTTGCAGCACAATTTTTTTTTAATTTTTGTGATGTCCAATTCATTTCTTTTTCTTTTTATTTATGCTTCTAGTATAAGGAAGGATCTTTTTTGAATAAGGAGATAAACCTGATTTAATGTCTAAATGACATTAATTATTACTGTAAGTAAAGTATAAAAGAACAGGTTCAGTGGATACTTGTCTGCTTTCATGAATTTAGTATTGTGATGAAAATAAAAAGTAAAGGCTGTAAGAAAACAGAAAACAATAAATAAGATAGAAAAAGTGCTGACAGAGGTAAATATTAAGATAAATTTCAACAATAGCTTGTTATCAGCAATATCTATTTACTTTTTTAAATGAGAAGTTTGTACTATAGCGTGAGTGTGCTCCCTGTCGAGACAGACAGAAAGTGGGAAATCACCCCCCAAGGGGGATGTCCATGCTGCAATCTCTTCTCCTCCATTCTCCTCTCAGGATTCTGGGCAGGTATGCACATATACCTTGTGTGATTTTTAAGCCACTGGGTTTGGGAATCGAACTGCTGTCGACTACATGGGAGTCCAGCAACATAACCATTACACCATCTGCTGGTTTCTACCAAACAATATTTATTGTCCTGTTTCTTTGTAGTATAAACATATATCAGCAAAATATATCCATGAAATATTTATCTATTTATTTTTATCATGCTTTTCTAGATATATAAACAATTATGACTATATTATATGTGTGTGTATATATATATATTTTTTTCAAAACCAGTATAGGTCAAATACATTATCCAAATATATTTGTGTAAGAGTTAATAATTTATTTTAAAATATTTTACTTCTGTGTATTTATCATTACTAAAACAGCACTTTGGTTTATATAGAAGTCTTAAATTTCCTCTGAACATAATATGGTCACTTTAGATCAAATAAGATACATTGTACTTTCTACCTATATACAATTAGATTTCCTTTCTGGTCTGTTGACAAGCATTATATGGGTCATATCTGCAATATCCAGTAATCTGTGGCAAGAAATAGTATTGATTTCATTAGAAAATAATTTGCCATTCAAAACACTTATTCATATACTCAAAACACCCTCTAATAATATAATTTAATAATCTATCATCGAGGAAAATGCTAGGTACAGCAAACGAAAAATAATTGTATTCAATTCATTATTGGAAGAAAAATCCAGTGGAAAAATTTTATGTCTTTGCTGCATACCACACACACATATACACATATATATATGCATCTATATATGTCATTATGATGTTTACAGTTGCTCTGTATTTAGGTTATTTTTATTTACTCACGAAAATTAGTTTTTAAAGTGTTGTTAGGCTACTTTGTTCACGAATACTAGGATAGTTACAAAATTCAAACAATAAGACTTACACTCTTAATCGAAGATTTACTGTAAGTTGTTTTGAGGAAACTACTTGTTCAACTTTTTACACCTTATTTAAGAATGAAGTTCAAAGTTAACTTTGAAATAAACCAAATACAGGTTATGATTTCTTACCTTCCCCATCTATTTTCAAACTTTCTCATTCAACTAATTCTAATCAGTTTTTTCTTGCACATAGTTTTACTAGAAAATTCTTCTAGAACTGACCCTGTTTGACATGAAATCCAAATCTTCCTAGGACTTGGGCCAGTCTCCCAGAATTTGAGATTTTTGTAACAAAGTGACTTTAGGTATTTTTTTTCCTTTCATATATAACTGATTTATTTTTCTAAAATTTAACTATTTCAGCTTCCAGAAAAACACAAAACACATATGGTGAACAGAAAGATTCAGTGTCTCCTGTTTGGTGCCCTTTATTTTTTTATTTTATTTTATTTTTTTTGGAGAGGTTTTTGCTATAGAGCGCGTGTGCTCACCAAAAAGACAGAGAGAGACAGACAGACAGAAAGCAAGAAATCACCCCCTTGGGGGGCCAACCACGCCTCAATCCCTTCTCCTCTATTCTCCTCTTGGGTCTTGAGCACACATGCACATGTGCCCGGTGTGAGTTTAAGCCACTGGGTCTGGGACTCGAGCAGGAGTCGACTCCATGGGACTTCAGTGACATAGCCATTATGCCAACTGCTGGTCTCTATTTATTGTTCTTAAGTCATTTCATTTTGGTTTTGAAGAGGAAAGCTCATGATGGAGAACAGGATACTCTTGTCTTCAGAAGGACCCTGTAGGTGGCCCGATGCAAGCAAAATCTGAGCTTTCTAAATTGCCTTCTACTTAGCTCACTTTCTCAGTTTTCCTGACAAAAAACCAAAACCAAAACCAAAAACAAACCACAAAACAACAACAACAGCAACAACAGATGAACCAAAGTCCCTTGCATGTTGAATGCTTCCTGCTCTTGGGCTGCTTTTTAGTTTGCTTCCTCACTTCTGTTTATGCTATTGAATTATTTGCTTTCAATAATCAGTTGTTTTAAAACTTAGCCTATTCAAGCCAATTGTACTTGTTATTATGTCATTTACTTGAATACTAGGAAAACTAAGGAAGATATAAAGTTCTTGTTTTCACAAAAATAAGATGAAATGTTTTAGAAAGAGTCTTAAATTGAGTCACGTAGAAGACCTGTAACCTAGTGGTTAAGGGAGCCGGAAAACACATGGTTAACTGGAATCCATAACCCAGCCCAAACAGCTTGAGAAACATGTTGGGTGCTTGTGCATGCCCCAAATCCTGAGAGGATGGAGAAATGGAGGAGAAAAATGGTGTGACCATACCATTTTGGGGGTGCTTTCTCTCTCTCTTCTCTTTCTCTGTGACTTTCTGCTTCTCTCTGGAGAGCACAAACATCCTTTGGCAATTAAGAAAAATTGGTATGTAAAATAAGCCATAAAAAGTTGGGAAAAAGGCAACAAAAGTGAGATTATTTAACCTATGCCTGAATTAGAGAGTGGCTTAGTTATATTCATGATAAGTTTATTAATTTATTCTACAAATGTTCATTAAGTATTTTCTATGCATACTAGATAACCGAGTAGCTAGGAATATGAAAACAAGAAAATCACATTTCTTTTTTTTTTTGAGAGGTTTTTCACTATAGAGCGTGTGAGCTCGCCAGACAGACAGAGAGAGAGACAGAGAGACAGAAAGCGAGAAATCACCCCCCCAGAGGGGATGGCCATGCTGCAATCCCTTCTCCTCCATTCTCCTCTCGGGATCTTGGGCACACATGCACACGCGCCCGGCGTGAGTTTTAAGCCACCGGGTCCAGGACGTGAACTGTGGTCGACTACGTGGGAGTCCAGTGACATAGCCATTATGCTAACTGCTGATTTCCTAAAATCACATTTCTTAAAAAGGCATATGTATGTAGTCTAGTGGGAAAAGGCATGATGTGAACACATACATTGCAAGGAAATGTCATGACTGCAGAAAAAGCGTTTTCTTTTAAGTCAAGACATGTTGAAATAAACATACGTTATTGGCTCCCAAGGGACATTTAAAATAATGTCTTTTATCCTCTGATAATATGAAATATGTTATCATTATAAAACGTTGGAAAACAGAGGAAAATGTAAATAAGCAAATAAAACAATCTTCAATTCCACTACCTAGAGAATTATTGTACATCTTTTTGGGTAAATTTTCTTCCAGTCTTCTCTTGCTCTCTATGGAAAATGACATCTTTTTCTCTCTCTATATATATAATTCTCTATTAACTATATAATTTTATTGTACTATATTAAGCACTAAAGTTACATGATAATACATGTCATTTGTAAGTACTCATACATAAAACATACTTCATTTTTTACAATAGTAGGATCATTTCTTTTCTTTGTCTTTAATAAGCTTTAAAAACATATTAGTGACAACATAGTGCTCAAATAGTAAAACTTTTCTTGATTATTAAAAATCTATAATGAGGGTCAGCAGGTGGCATGGTGGTTAAGGCATTGAACTCCCATGTGGCTGATCATGGTTTCATTCCCCCCTGGGATGGTGATTTCTCACTTTCCCTCTCTCTCTCTGTCTTTTTCTGGTGAGTGCATGTGTCCTATAGCAAATTTAAAAATAATAATAAATACAATTAAATAATTCTTTTGAAAATAATCTGTAATAAGGCTAGTTAAGTAAATAGCATTAAATTTAAACAAAGTTGGCAGACCAGGAGGGAAAATATAGAAATGGACTGCCAAGTTTTACACATTCTGTCATTAATGTCCAGTATTTGAATGACTTTATCAGCAGTCGCTGACATTTTGCACATCAATTGAACCTTTTGAAGAAATCTCAGCCACAATGACTTGGCCAGATATTGCAGATAGAAGCAATTCACAGTGTTTTGTGATTTAAGAAGATGTTTTCAGGACCAACAGATGGTGTAGTGGTTATGTTGCTGGACTTCCACATGGCGGACCACAGTTCAAGTTCTGGATCTGGTGGCTTGAAAAACCATGCTGGGTGCACGTGCGTGCATGCCCAAGATGCTGGGAGGAGAGTGGAAGAGAAGGGATTGAGGCATGGCCACCACCCCTAGGGGGTGATTTCTTACTTTCTCTCTCACTGTCTCTGTCCCTCTCTCTCTCTCCAGCAAGTGTACATGCCCTAAGGCAAAAACCTCTAAAAAAAAAGATGTTTTCAGTTCTATCAAGTAGATGAAATCTACTACTGAGGGAAAGTACTGCTGTTCCTGGAAATTCATGTCCATGTCCTCCCGCACATTTCCCCTCAGTCCTGCTAAAGCATAGCATCAAGTAGAGTGGACAAGGGTCTGCCATAAAGGTGAGGGCCCTACCACAGTGCCCAGTGCAGAGGCTAACCGGGGGAGGATTGAATCCTGGTGATATCACGCTGGCTAATGGGCAAGCTTTTCACATTTCATCTGAGAAAAGGCTTGGGATGTGCCATATACTAGGAGTGTTTTAACTGACATTCAGTCCTGTGAGTTTATGGGCACAAGTAGCACCTCTGGGAAATAAAGGGTGAAGAGTTGCTTTGAAGTGTCTGAAGCCCTATGCCGTAGGAGTGTTCCTGTTTAATATTGATAGGGAGTGGGCAGATTGGGGGGCTTTTTCTTCTGGACCAACTCATGGGTCTCCCAGCATTCCATTTTCCTTTGTAACAATGTCTTCCTCTACACATACAACTCTCTGGGAGCCTGTGCCCTCGGGAAATTGTGAGAAACAGGGAATCAGGGGCCAGGTCTAGACGAAGGCTTCCCCTCACTCTACACGTGGCCACAGATACCCTGCAAGCTGGTTTATGATACTACTTCCAGTTAGTGGTTTTATTAACCAGCTCAACACCCTGGCAGTCTCTTTCTGGGAAACCTTCAGCCTCTTCTTCCTGAACTGGATGTACCAGTTCTTTCATCTTCGCTGCTCTGGACTTTACTCCAATCCCCACCCCTGCCTGCAAACAGAAGCCTGAGTTCTCAACTTGATTTCCTGTCACACTCTTCTCATGGATCCGTCCCATGGTCAGCGATGACTTTGCAGGCATGTGACCTGTGCAGTTGCTGAGGGCCCTGCTCTCAGAAGAGCCTTGAACTTGATTCCATGTTCTGCTGCCGTTGTCTTGAAAGTGTTACTAACTTTTGAACAAGGATCTTGCGTTGTCATTGTGTACAGGACCTTCCCATTTATGTCATCTGTCCAGTCTGTGGCACATGGCCATGGCGTGTCTCAGTCACTGACCCCTGCCATGTATTCCTGAGCACCAGCTTGGTCTGAGCCTCTATGCAGAGGGAACCAGACCATGGAGGCTGAGGCTCCTACTCTTTCTTTTTTTTTTCCAAATGGACACAACTGAATCAGTGACACCAGCTGAGGCTGCCATGGGATACCAGGGATTGAGGGCTAATTTCTTAAGTTAATTTGAGTTGAGATGTTAGGAGCTAATGCTGCCTTCATCTTTCCTTTCCCAGCCGGTGTTAAATGAAGAATGAGAAGAGAAGATGGAGAAGCAGCAGTCTCCACCCTCCACCTCCATAGTCTGGGAAACCTGAAGAATAAGCTGGTATGGTGGAGATTTAAATTGCAATTATGTTTGGAGTTATGGGTAGGCTTAGGTTCTTCTTTTGATTTTTCTAAAGTTTATTCACTTCTTCCATGATAGAGAGAGAGATAGGCACCCCTGACAGGTCTTCTCTTCAAGTTCCAACCCAGCCTCAACCAGCCCAAATCATTGGCACACACTTGCCCAGAACATACAGGAAGACCTTGGGTCACGATCCTGGGACCTATCCAAAAGGCCTTTGCAGCATGGAGAGTTGCATTACCTCTGTGCCACTGCAGATGGCTGGCTTTTACTTATTTAATAGTAACCATGTGAGCTATGAGATCTGTCCAATATTCATCCAGAGGCAGAGAAAGAACAAGTTGGGAGAGTGGACTGAAAGAGGCACTGGCAAAGGGGAAACAGTTGTTTATCACTTGTACTGTATTGAATCCTTCTTATTTAATTGTGTAAATCCAAGAGCTCCAGTGTCTTAAGGCCAGTGGGAGGATGAGCGAGTAGTCCCGAGGGTATAATAAAGCCTCTACTCAGAGGCTAGCCCCAAATAGTGGAGGGACTTATCTAGTCTCTACTAAATAATAACTACCAGTTTTATGTGTTTACTGTATGCTTTGTATTATATAATTTATACCTCACAAAGGGTTTTTTTTTTTTAATAACAATGTTTTATAGATGAAGACACTGTGTGTTAGAAAGATGTAAGTTGCCAAGTCATATGTAGTGGGTAAGTAGAAGAGCCATCATCGAAAGCCAGTCTCATCCAACTCCAAAGCTCATGTGCTGAACCATAATCGTATCTGTCCTTAAAGGAGTTAAAACACTAAGTTATTCAGATTTTTCAGCATGCCTTTCTGGGCAGTCTTCTTTGCAGTACTCCTATATAGTAACTACTAAAATAGAATCGTTTCCAACAAACAAAAGCAATAAAATACCTTTTGCATTGCTCTTCTCCTCTTCTTTTACTCTTTCATATTTATGTATAAAAATCATACACAAAAACCCACCCAAACTAATTAATTTCACTAAAATTAAAATTCTACCATCTGTATAACTTCTAAAAGTCCTGTTTAGCTAAAAAAGAAAAAAAAAAAGTAAAAGAAAAAGTAAAAGAAAAAGGTTTAACGCAGTTTGTCATCTGTATTAAGTTTCAGATGGCAAGGAAACAAGGAGAATTATTGTTCTAGACCAAAATCTCATCAACAAGGAAAAAGTCTTTGGTGAAACAGGACAGGACTGTACAAGAGGAGAAGTCTGCTCATGGTCAGGTATATCCTTGAATTCAGGAAAATAGCACAAAGCTAAGAAAATGGAATTAAAAAAAAATCCTAGAGTTGCAAATGACCTTGAAAATAAAGGACTATATTTGAGGGACAAATGTGCCTCCATAGCGTTCTCACCATCAATCTTGGTTTACATAAAAACAGGTATAAACTGTGAAAGAAGGAATGCTTGGATCAGCACTTTTATGGAGACCTGGAGGAATAGTATGAAAAATCTAGTATTTGGATTTAACAAAGGCTCATACCTATTCCTAATCTCAGCTCAAGTGCCGGACACACCTTACACAAGTATTTAAAGACAAGGACAGTATTTACACCTGCTGATCTAGGGTTTGAGGAAAGACTACAGCCTTTTGGGCATGGCAGAGATCAGGCTCCCCTTCCTCTTCCAAGTCTCAGGGATGGCAGGGACAGCAGAGGGACTAGCAGACCCAGTACTTATCCCTCACTGTAGGAACCTTGCTCTGACTTTGTGGTGATTCTCCCACAAACTTCAGGTTGTCTGGGCCGGAGAAAGGGTATTCATAATGTAAAATAGGATAAAAAAAAAATCTTTAGCAGAGAAGATGGCCTTTTCCCCCTATCTCCACCCTTTTCTTTATAACTGTGAGAGAAAAAATGATATTGAGGGACCGGCAGGTGGTGTAGTTGTTAAGGCACTGGACTCTGACATGTCTGACCATGGTTAGAGTTCTGGACCCTCCGCTTGAAATTCAAGCCTGTGCCTCTGTAGAGCCTGAGTCTTCTCCCCAATTGGTGTTAGGGACATCACATGGTAGCTTTATTCAGTCCAATGGAGGGTAAAAGATAAAATTCACTAGGAAAAGGAAACTTGCAAAAATCAATGTAGAGTGTGCAAAAGATAGGTGATATGAATTCCATACACAGGAAAGTCAAAACTTGTTTGCACACAGAGAAAAGTCCCTGAAAGCATACCCTGAGATAAAACAACTCCACCTAACACACAGCTGGAGACTGGCACTGGTACTGGGTCTGCCCCACTCCCATTTTATTAAGTTTATCATAATAACGCATCTTGCATGTTGAACAAAAACTTTGAAGCTCATTTCTCATTATCCTTAGCAGGGTTTTTTTTTTTTTTTTTTTTTTTTTAAGCATTTGTTGATTTATGGATAAGTTAATTTTGTGGCCATGAAGTAGTATTCTTAGAGTATTATTATGTTTTCCATGACTTAAGACCCTCTAAGCAATGTGTGTAAATATAGAGAGAGATTTCCTGAAGAACTTCAAAATATCAACAATACAGTGAAGGGGAAACGCATGTCCCTCTGACCTGGGCAACTGAGTTCTATTCCCTGCTTGGCCCCTAGCCATCTGAGTGACCTTAGATCATTCAAGTAATCCCTCTGGATTTCTTTACTTTTCACTTGTGAAGTAAGAGAGTTAAACTATGAACTAAGATTCTTTAATTACAGTCAATTCATTACAAAGGCTGTGTGCTTTCTTTTTCCTGTTTAAACATAAAACGTGATATATCAATTCGCAAAGTTCACATTTTATAGCATTGGTTATAATTAAATCTCGAATCTTGCCACTTGATTCAAGTCTTTTCCATATTTCTTTCTTCCTGGAGTAGTGTTCATAGTGGTCTACGTTATTATAGATGAATTATAAAGCAGATGATTTAAAAATCATTCATGTCCTGATATTTAGGTCATAATCACATTATTGATTTTCAAGCTGTTCAGTGGCTCTCTGTGCAGAAAACAGTTAACAGAGGTCTGACTACTTTCTTATGAGTGAACAGCTTCTAAGGCTGGTCTTTGTCTGGGATCTGGGAACTTGCATTGGGAAAGGTTCATGCCAGCCTAAGTGGTAAGTGTGGCTCAGTCTCTAACCTATTTGTAAAAAATGATTTGGTTTATGCTGAATTCCCACTTTCCTTCCAGAAGTCTAGACTTTCAGTAGGTGCTATAGGTAGAGGATGCTTACATGGCCTTAACAGCTGTGGACTCCCAGGGTCTAATGAACTTCCCTGGTAGACATTTCACAGGTGCTGTTGCACCTCGTTGCTGGGATAATTAAGCATGTCCTATGTGAGCCCCCTGCCCCCCCCCCCCAGGCAGAAGTCTCTTGAAAGCTCGCTCCTGGTTTCCTCCAGACTCTGCCCCATGCACCTTTTCCTGTGATGATTTTGCTTTTTGTCTTTCAGCTGTCATAAACTGTCACTCTGAGCATCATTATGTGTGGAGTCCTGTGAGTCCTTCATGGAACCAGAAGATTGTCTTGGGAACCCTTAGCCCAGTATTTTTTCTTTTTTTTTTTTTTGGAGAGATTTTCACTATAGGGCGCGTGCGCTCGCCAGACAGACAGAGAGAGACATAGAGACAGAAAGTGAGAAATCACCCCCCAGGGGGGATGGTCATGCTGCAATCCCTTCTCCTCCATTCTCCTCTCGGGATCTTGGGCACGCACGCACACGCGCCCGGCATGAGTTTTAAGCCACCGGGTCCGGGACGTGAACCGCGGTCAACTACGTGGGAGTCCAGCCACATAGCCATTACGCTAACTGCTGGTTCCCAGCACAGTATTTTTTAAATGATTCCTATTCGCATGCCATGTGATGGGTCAGTTCACTGCTGGGCTGTTTCTAGTAGGGCGGGACAAGTACCCCTGTTAAACAACCTAGGGTGTAAAGGTACTTTTTGTTTTTTTAAGTTTTTGCCCTAGGGCACATGCCCTCACCAGAGAGACAGTGAGAGGGAAAGTGAGAAACCACCCCCCGCCCCTGGGGGAATGACTATACTGCAATTCCTTCTCCTCCATTCTCCTCTCGGCCAAACCATGGTTGGTCTTTTGAAAGTCCAGCATCACAGCCACTATGCCACCTGCTGACCCCAATACCACTGTTTTTTTTTTTTTAATTTTTTTTTATTATTTCCCCCAGAGGTTTTCCTGCACATGTTATAGAGGAGTGATTTTTAAACGTAATTTTTTTAGCTATGGAATCCTTTGTGTATAGAAAAACCTTATGGGAGGCCAAATATGAAACATTTCAAAATAAGGCTACTGGGACTAAGGGTGGTGTGGTGGTTAAGGGGCTGGGTTCCCACGTGGCTTGAGTCCTGAACGTGGTGGCTTGAAAAATCACACCAGGTATGTGTGCCCCAAATCCCAAAGAGAATGGAGAAAAAGAGATTGCAGCTTGGCCATTCCCCCCAGGGAGTGATTTCTCACTGTCGGTCTGTTTTACTCTGTCTCTCTCTGGCAAGTGCACTTTCCCATGCCCTATGCAAAAACCCTGTGAAATAGATAAATAAATAAATGAATGAATGAATGAATGAATGAATAAATAAATAAATAAATAAATAAATAAATAAATAAATAAATAAAATAAGCGAGGCTAGTCTGATTGAGGAAGCCCTCAGAGCTCTGCCTACTCACTGTCCTTCCCCTTTACTGGCATCAAGCTGGAAAATGCGACTTGAAGTTTGCTTTTTCTTTTTTTCAAATGTGTACGATAAACCTGAGTGTTCACAGAGGGAGAGAGATGGTACAATAATTGCATTATTTGCTAGCGAACCCATACACAGCATGCCCAAATTAGGTTATGACAAATTGTGTTTATCTCTTTAACCAGAAAGCAAAAGCTGAACACTGGGAGAGACACAGAGGCCGTAACGAAAGGCACCGCTGAAGTCCTACTTCTGCACCTGACTGCTTAACTTCAGAACATTAAAAAAAAAAAGAAAAATAGTAGGGAACTAATTGTTTCTAAAACATCTATTCTCAGCACACTATATATTGTTGCACACAATTTTTAGAAATTCATAACAAGTACTTTATCTCTACTCTGCAGACCAGAAAGCAAATTCCCACATAGTTGCAGAGTCAGATTTGAATCTACTCTTGACCCTTCCTCCCAAGGTGCATTGCATCCCTAAGTGTCAACCATCAGGTCTTCTGCTGTTTGGCTGCTGTCCAGCTTACCTTACAAGCTATATGTTCCTCTTTTTTGGAGGTGTGTGATTGCTGGTCTTTGTATCCGAATGAACAATATCTGGAAGGCCCTAATTCTATATGCTAGATAGATTGAAAAATTAGGGCAGAGAAGGACATACGGTCGTCTTCGCTCAAAGAGGAGGCGTTGCGATCTAAATGAACATGTAGCCTAAAATACCCTCCGGGGTCCAGCAGTCCTTGCTAAACTAAGAACACAGGAAATGCGCTTTAATTACCACTGGCAAGAGCTATCTGAAAGATATTTTTCTGTTGGCGGCTGGTTCCTAGTTAACTCGGTGCCTTGTTTAAGAAGAAATGCTGTGTTCCTGATAGCTGCTTGTCAGCCCGAGCTTCCTAATTGTCTCCAGTTTTTCTGTGTTGCTTGAAGTTGTGCTTCAGTGAGTTCTGAAAGCATTTCCTCTTCCCTCCCAAATCATGATTATCCCACGCAGCCTGCCATGCAACAGCTGTCTGGGATGCAGCTGTCACCCTCCAAAGCACGTGCACAGTCCAGCAAAATGACATTACTGTGTTCCCTGGCTTCACTCCATGTCACTACAGGGTGACATGACTTCCCTCAGAGGATGGAGGATTGAAGAACAGAGGAGGTTAGGACAAAGTTCATAATTACAAACACTCAGCCTGTCACAAGGTGTGGTCCCAACAGGTGACACATATTGGAACAGCAGAGGTAACATGTATTCTTAGTTTTATTCACTCCCTTTCTCAAGTCTTAAAGATAGCAGAGAATAGCGTATCTTTTTTTAAGGTGGGATTTGAGTCACTAGAAAGAAGCATGCCATCCATGGGTAAAGGTGGAGACCAAGCAGAAGCAAGACATGTGCAGTGTGGGTTCATGCTGATCCCAGGAGGAAAGTATTAAAAGGAGTATAGGGGTCAGCAGGTGGCATAGTGGTTAAGGTGCTGGACTCCAATGTGGCTGACCATGGTTCAAATCCTGGACCTGGTGACTTGAAAAAAAATCACACTAGATGCATGTGAAAGTCTGAAGCAGAGAGTAGAAGAGAAGGTATTGTGGCATGGACATCCTCCCGAGGGAGTGATTTCTCACTTTCTCTTTCTGTCTCCCTTTGGTGAGCACACATGCCCTATGGCAAAAGCCTAATCAATTAATTAATTAATAAAAAGACTATAAATTTATGTAATAGTTTACATTTTAATCCTTATAATGTACATAGTATATGTGATTAATTCTCTTTTACAGAGGAGAAAGTCACAGCTCTGAAAATGTAAGAAATTTACCCAAGATAATATCATTAATAAGCAGTAGAGACAAAATACCAGCCTGGTTCAGGTGAGCTGAAAGATGATGCCTAGCAACTATGCCAAGTAGAGATAAAAACCAGGGCAGCAGGATGGGGGTTCTCTTCCAAAATGGAACTCTATCTTCTCCTCAGAATGGGGCTTTCTTTGTTCATTTTCTATCCTGGTTAACAGTACCATGATTTGTGGGTATCAAGTTTGAAATCTGGGACTCTCTTGACTATTCATCTTCTCTTAGTCATTAAAACGCAACTCGTACGCCACCTCCTTTGCAAATCTCCCTTAACTTCCAGGTTAAGCACTTCCTCTGCCATGCGCCCATGTCATCTTTAGCATCCTAGAATGTATTTTGTGCATGACTTACTCCTCCACTGTAACTAGGCTTCTCCAGAGGTTAGGGACATCTCACACATCTTCACATTCCCAGTGCATACCCAATGATGGCCACATAGTTGCTAGTTTAAATGAACAATAGAAAAAAAATAGAAAGAATAGGTGAAGGAATGAATGAAAGACTGTCAAGGAAAGTATGTTTCTTTTTCTTTTTCTTTTTTTTCCCCCTTTCATCACTAATTGGAAGAGAATGTTTTGCACAGGAGTATTCAATATTATAGTGGGCATTGTCTTTGATGGCAGTTTTACAAGATGTATGGGAGGGAAATGACAAGTACACGATATGTTTATGGTTTTAATAATTACTAATTAAGCACTTTTTATTTTAGAGAGATATTTTTGATATAGGGCATGGGCATTTGCTGGAGAGAGAAAATGAGGAATCATCCCCCAGGGCAGATGACCATGCCAGAGTTCCTTCTCCTCCATTCTCCTCCTTAGGATCTTGGACATGCATGCATATGCACCCAGTGTGAATTTTAAGATGCTGGGTCTGGAGCTCGAACCATGGTTGACTATATGGGAGTCCAACCACATGACCATTACACCATTTGCTGGTCCCACTAGTTAAGCACTTTGAGTGGCTATAAACCACCAGATGTTACAAAAGGAAACAATGGCTTCTCCAAAATACTTTGTCAAACAAACATTCAATTATGGAAAGCTACTTCAGGTGTTGAAACAGGATGCCAACATTCATATAGAAGATTCTTTAAGTTTTGCCTTTTTCTTTTTTTTTTTTTTTTGCTTCTGACACAGACACTGGATAAATGTTCTTTTGGGCCCTCTTCCCTTTATTTGTACGTAGCTTAACAGAAGTCAGTGAAAAAGTTGAGAGCTAACCGTGGCTGATCATCTCCACTTGTTTGACGACAAAGTAATACCCTAGCCCTATGAAGCTGTTACTTCTTACTTCATAAATCTGGGGAATAAATACGGCTGCATTTCTTGTACTTTTCCAAATACATGTTTGAGAAGATCATTTTTCTTACTAACAGGAAGTTCAGAATGACTTTCTTCTCCACTTCACTAGACTGTTCACCAACCTTGTAAGTGTGGTTAATTCAAGGAAGGGGACTGAGATTTTAGCCCTGCTTTCAAACACTAAGTACAAGGAAAACCAGGAAAGTTGGTTAATCCACTGATGTCTTGCTTCTCTTTGCTGCCATCAGCGGTCAGATGGTTGTTGAATGGCTGTCTGTCCAGGACTTGCTGGTGCTCTTTGCTTAAAATATTAGGCTGCATTTCTTTCCCTCTTTTCCTTCCTTTCTTTCTTTCTTTCTTTCTTTCTTTCTTTCTTTCTTTCTTTCTTTCTTTCTTTCTTTCTTTCTTCTTTCTTTCTTCTTTCTTTCTTTTTTTCTGGAGAGGTTTGTGCTATAGGGTGCATGCACTCACCAGAAAGACAGAGAGAGACAGAGAGACAAAAAGTGAGAAATCACCCCCACCCCTGGGGCGTTGGCCATGCCACAATCCCTTTTCCTCCATCCTCCTCTTGGGATCTTGGGCATGCTCACACACGTGCCCAGCGTGAGTTTAAGCCACCAGGTCCGGGACTTGAACTGCAGTCGACTATATGGGAGAGCAACGACATAGCCATTACACTAACTGCTGGTCCCAGGCTGAAGTTCTTTGCAGTTCACACCCATGTGGCCACTGGGATAAGCTATGCAGTGATTCTGGTTTCAGTTACCCCCATCCTAACCAGCCTTCCTACCAATACAATCTGTGTAGAATGAAGGTCATGATCTTTCCTGCCAATGAAGCCTTGTCAAAGCCACTTGACCTACCAATTTCTCTAGTTTATACTCTAGGAGTTAAATCTCCCTCCCTTTTGCCTCCAAATCCAAATCCTTAGGCTCAATATACAAAGAAAACTTATCTTTACCTTAAGAATTATTTTTGTTTTTCAGAAAATTTTGAGGAGACATTTATTTACCTTCTTCCCTTCTCCCAGAGCAGTGGATATTACACCTTGAGAGATCAACTCCATGGCTATAAGTAAATGTAAGTCTCTAAAACTCTGTTCTTTTTTTTTTTTTTTTTTGAGAGGTTTTCGCTATAGGGCGCATGCGCTCGCCAGACAGACAGAGAGAGACATAGAGACAGAAAGCGAGAAATCACCCCCCAGGGGGGATGGTCACGCCGCAATCCCTTCTCCTCCATTCTCCTCTCGGGATCTTGGGCACGCACGCACACGCGCCTGGCGTGAGATTTAAGCCACCGGGTCCAAGACGCGAACCGCGGTCGACTACGTGGGAGTCCAGCGACATAGCCATTACGCTAACTGCTGGTTCCCAAACTCTGTTCTTTTTGTCTCTGTCTCTGTATGTCTTGGTATCTCTCTATGGATGTAGCTATACCTACATCTATATATCTTTATCTATGGCTATCTACCTACCTCTGTATTTTTTGGTAATTGTCCACTTCCTGTGAGGAAAATCACAGGATACACTCATTAACATCTCTGCTCTTGGTCACAGAGCCAGTGTCACTGGCCACAAAGGGCATGGTGCTGGGGCCTGAGGACAGACTAAGTCATGCTGCTGTAATGACTAGAGAAGCTCATTAAACTGATTACACCACAGCTCTGCAGATGACAGCTGAGCATCAGTGAGAATGTATCCCAGACATTTGTATGTGGTAAGAACTATACTTTTCCTCACTGGCTATTGTTTATCCTATGAACACTGTGAATGTGTCATTTGATTGTTTTCTTTTTGTCCTGAAAATTCAGAACCAAATGGATAGGACCTTAAGTAATCATGTATTGATTCTAATATTTCTCCTTGTATAGTGAAAATACTTATGTGTACTTAAAAATGAACTCTAGGGGTCAACAGATGGCATGGTGGTTAAGGTACTGGAATCCCATATGGCCAGCCGTGGTTTGATTTCTGGATCTGGTGGCTTAGTTTTTCACTTTCCCACTCTCTCTCTTTCTCTGGTGAGTAAATGGGCCCTATAGCAAATTTAAATAAATAAATAAATAAATAAATAAATAAATAAATAAATAAATAAATAAAATTAAATAAAAATAATTCTTTAAAAAATTAGCTCTATTTTTTTTTATTCTATTGAGTGTACATTTCCTTAATGGATCTTAAAAAATAAAACATTTTAAAACAAGACAAGGTTAAAAATTGAGAATGGGTTGATAGTATTTTTTTTTTTTTGTATACATAGGACAACAGTATTGTCTAGATCAGATACATTTCAGGAAGAAAAATCAGTGTGTCAATTTTTATTATATATGGTATATAAAATACCTTAATGGAAAAATTCCAGTAACAGTACAAGAATCTTTATTCATATCTCTGAGATATATAGACAAGGTAATTTGGATTTAATATTTTATAAAAATATATTTTGTGTTGACTAAAGAATACATTTTTAGGATATTAAAATTTATTTTTACACTTGTAATAAGATGATACCAGGTATATAATGAATTCATTTGCTTAGGCATACCCTAGAACTGATCATGAAGGAATCACTATGTACAGACAAAGTTAAGAACAATTCACCTATGCCAGTAGATGGCGTAGTGATTAAGTCACTGGACTCCCACATGACTGACCGCAGTTCAAGTACCAGACCTGGTGACTTGAAAATCAGGCTGGGCATGTTTGCACATGTGCCCAAGATCACAAGAGGGGAACAAAAAAGAAGCGACTGTGGCATGGCCATCTCCCTGGAGGATGATGTATCACTTTCCTTCTCCCTGTCTCTTTCTCTTTCTCTCTGGTGAGTATATGTGCCCTAAGGCAAAAACATAAAAACAAAACAAAACAAAACAAACAACAAAAAAAGTTCATCTCTAGAAGATATGTCTCCCATGCCGTATCTGGGGTCTAGGATCTGCTTCTACTGTTAACTACAATGTTCACTAACCAGTTAAAGGGATACAAAGACCCTTGCTATTCTCTTTTGCTATTGAAGCAATGTTAAATGAAAAGCTGAGAAATTGCTCAGATAAAACTTAATACAAATTTCCCTTTCAACCCAAACATTAAACATTAAACATGGATTAGCTCATTTGGTTAGAATACAGTCCATTTAATGTCTGAAAACAGGCTCGGTCACTTCAAGGGCCAGATAACCATATGGAAAGAAGGGCTTAGTGCCTCAACCCTGGCTGCATGCCCCAAACCAACATCTAAGTGCCCAGAATCTGGAAGAGATGATGTATGAGAAAGGCAACTCCAAGCACACTGGCACAGGCCCGTGTTAGCCAGATCCTG
>NW_006159811.1:2315384-2321800 GCF_000334495.1 Tupaia belangeri chinensis
TGAAGGATGGGATGTAGGAAGATCCTGGGAAGGTCGCTGAGGTGCACACCCCAGGGTCAGAATTTGCTTATACCACCTCTGAACTTCATCTTGTTTTGGGGAGCTCATCTTACCATCTAAAGAGGTCTCCTTTTCTTCTTTTAGGTGTCCTATTTTTTGCTCCCAACTATGTGTCATACAAAAACGTGATAAGCAAATCTTTCATGTCAGATGGCCGAGCCACCCAGGGCCAAGCAGAGGGACACACGCATGGCACTAGGGATCTCCTCCTGGACTGACTTAGTGCCTTGATCCCATACTCCTGACAGCTTTCCCCCTTATTATAATGCCTCCTTAATTTACTGTCCGACTGTCCTTATTTCTCCATCTGCTTCAGAAGTATATCTTACCTGAAAAGTGCATGTGAGACCTTCTCACATTTCTCCCACCCTCAGCCCAGACTGCTTTCACACACAGCGTTCCTGCTTTACTGTAGTACTTGCCGCTTTGCTTTTTATTGTATATTTTTAAGAAATACAGTATGAAGCCTTGAAATGACCAGCATAGTCAAAAAAGTAGACATGTCCACTTCTCACGTGGTTTCTTTTTGTTGTTGTAAGAATCCCTGAAGTCTACTTGCTCAGCAAATGTTCAGTATATAAGACAATATTATTAGCTGTGGTCATTCACAGGATCTCTAGATTTGTTCATCCTACATGCTTCCTACTTCACACCTTTGACAGACATCTCCCCATTTCTCCCTCTCTGCAGCACTGGTAACCGTCATTCTATTCTGTTTCCACGTATTTGACCATTTTTAGCTTTTGTATAAAAGTGAGATGGCACAGTAGCTTTCCTTCTGTGTCTGGCTTATTTCAGTAGCATAATGTTCTTTAGGTTTGCTCATGGAGTCACAAATGGGAAGATCTCCTTTTATTTTTTTATTTATTTTTTGGAGAGGTTTTTGCTATAGGGCACGTGCACTCTCCAGAAAGACAGAGAGAGACAGAGAGACAGTAAGCGAGAAATCCCCTCCCTAGGGGGGATGACCACGCCGCAATCCCTTCTCCTCTATTGTCCTCTTGGGATCTTGGGCACGCACGCACATGTGCCTAGTGTGAGTTTAAGTCACCGGGTCCAGGACTTGAACCATGGTGGACTACATGGGAGTCTAGCGATGTAGCCATTATGCCATTTGCTGGTCCCAGGATTTCCTTCTGTTATAATGCTTAATGATATTCCATTGCGTGTATATGTGTATATCTATCTCTATCTATATCTATATAAATCTGTAGTATATATTTCATATGTGCTGGGACCATGCAGTTAACACAAGCTGAGTATGAAAGAACTGCCCCTCGTGCCTAGAGCAAGGACTCAGCTGAGGAGAACTGTTTGTAAGATCAACAGTTTTACGAGTTCTGGACCTCACCCCCACTGTGTTACTGTACTGGCCTGCACTTAATTTCTCTGCCATGGGCCTTACTGCCATACCCTGGTACCCCATAAAGGCACCCCCAGCGTTACTGTAACTTTTACAATAATCCTGAAAGAATGCGGATCCACTAAGGCGGCAGCTGCGAACAAGAGTTACTCCCATTAGACTCACTCCATCCTACTGCTGTAAAACTCCTTCTTTAATAAATACGCACGACTTCTGGCCATCAGGGCTACAGTCCTAAATTTACTCTGACTATAGCCGGCTAAGAACATGCTAAAGGGCATAAAGTCTTAGTCTACTTCCTATTCACCTGTGTTGCCTCCCTGTACACCCACCCCGGCTAGAGCATGGCTTCCGGCACATATGTGTTTTATATATATCACATTTTCTTAATCTGTTATTTGTGAATGGACACTTAAGGTGTTGCTATATTTTGGTTATTGTGAATAATGAACATGAGAGTACAGGTATCTCCTCAATATACTGATTTAATTTTCTTAGGCTATATACCAAGAAGTGGGATTAAGGGATCATGTGGAAGCTCTATGTTCAATTATTTGAGAAACCTACACACTGCTTTCCATGATGGACTGAACCAGTGTTTATCCTCCAACAATGTAGAAGTTTCCTTTTTCTCTACATCCTCTCTAATACTTGCTGTCTCTTGTCTTTCTAGAATAGACATCCTAATGAATGTGAGGTCATATCCCGCTGTGGTTTTGATTTACATTTCTCTGATGGTTAGTGCTGTTGAGCATCTTTTCATAAAGCTGTTGGTTATTTGCATATATTTGTTGGAAAAATGTCTATTCAGGTTCTTGGTCTATTTTTAAAAAATGTATATTTGTTATTTATTTCTGTCATGAGAGAAAAAAAGACAAAGAGACAGGCAACTTCAACAGCATCCCACACTGAAATCCTCTCTCCCTGGCTGGCCTTGACAACCAGTGTCATGGCATGTGTGCACACCTGGTGTGTAGAGACTGACCTAGGACCGGAACCCCAGTCCTCTACATGGCTCAAGCATCACAGTGCAGTGTGTTCCTGGTGTGCCAATGTGGCTGGCCATTTGCTCTTTTTTTTTTAAAGTTGTTTATTGTAGGGACACATTTATCGTAGAGGCTCTGAGGTGTGGGGACATGCTCTGAGCAAACACCACCTATCCCTTTGGGCTTTGGCAGAACCTTGCAATTTGTCCTTCTCTTGACCCTCACTGCCACTGCAGACAGAGCAAAGGATGGAAATTGCTAGGGGTGTTCCAACCAACACATCTGATGGAATTCAGGAAACATATTGAACCCAATTAGCGAAGTCCAATCCTTGCTCTGCATTTGTAAGATTCTTGAGCCTTCTCTGGGTGTGGTGGTGCCCGCCTTATGGAGAGATTCTTTAGCCTTATGTTTCTTCCCCACACCTGCAGCTGGGCTTCTCTCCATTAGAAAAGAAGATAATGTGATTTTTCTCTTGATGGGATTTTCACCAAGGGATACGCCTGGCCCAGTATGTCTAAGCCCTTATAGATTTGTTACCTGCTTCTTATTGTTTGTAACATGTCAACATATCTATGGAGTGTCAAAAAATATACATATGTAGGGAACCAGCAGTTAGCGTAATGGCTATGTCACTGGATTCCCACGTAGTTGACCGTGGTTCGCGTCCCGGTCCTGGTGGCTTAAAACTCACGCCAGGCGCGTGTGCGTGCGTGCCCAAGATCCCAAGAGGAGAATGGAGGAGAAGGGATTATGGCGTGACCATACCACCTGGGGGGTGATTTCTCGCTTTCTGTCTCTATGTCTCTCTCTATCTGTCTGGTGAGCGCACGTGCCCTATAGCAAAAGCCTCTCCAAAAAAAAAAAAAATATATATATATATACACATAATATATACATATGTAGTGTTGCCTTGTACTATAAATAAAGATGCCCAGTTTGTCTGGGTGGCTCAAGTTATGGCACAAGTTGCTTGAACTACCTAGGCTTAGGCTGCCTGTGTCCACTGCTACTCTGTCTCTCTGTCTCATTCTTTCCAATTTCCCTCTCAATATGAAGGACTTCCTCTTTCTCTTCCTCACCATCAGCCCCCTAATCATGATTCAGCTTGAGCCAAGCCCCGGGGTGGATGCTGATAGTTTATTTTCTGAGAGAGATAGAGAGAGAGGCTCCTTTGATAGAGTCTTCACATCACAATCTTCCCCAACCCTTCAGGCAGCCAGGATCATAAGCACGTTCATGGGCACACTGTTAGTTCAGGTGATTCAGGATGCAAACCCAGAGCACTCCATAGGGCTTTTGGCAGCACATAGCATTGCCCTTTCTGCCCGTACCACTGTGTCTGGGCCTGGTTGCCCACTTTATAATTACAATAGATTACTTGGTTTACTACTATGGAGTTGTATGAGTTCCTTATGTTTTGGATATTAATCTCTTATTGGATATAAAGTTTGCAAATATTTTCCCAGTTCTTTGGCTGCCTTTTTATTTTATTGATCATTTCCTCTGCAGTGCAGAAGGTTTCTAGTTTTATGTAGCCCTGTTTGTTTATTTTTGCTTTTGCTGCCTGAACTTTTGGTGTGATATCCTATAAAATCATTGCCGAGGCTAGTGGCAAGGAACTTTTCCCTCAAGTTTTCTTCTAGGAGTTTTATAGGTTCAAGTCTTATGTGCAATTCTTTCAACCATTTTGAATTGGTTTTTGTATATTTTATAAAATAAGGGTTCAATTTTATTCTTTTGCATGTAGATATCCAGTTTTCTCAACTTTATTTGCCATTTTATTTTCAAATATATTTATAGATGATACATTTTTCTAAATCTTTGTGTGGACTGGGGGAGCATCTTTATGTGGACTAGAGTCCCAGTGAAAGGCTAGGCTCTAGTTAGAAATGTAGAAAATCGCCCTCAGAGAATCAGGGTATATATTGCTCCGCATTAATTACATCTTCAGGCCCCCCCTTTCTCCCAAGGGAGAACTTTCTAGAGAGCAGCTATTCACCTGAGCATAGAGGACCAATCAAGAGGATTATTAATTCCAGCTTCAGCTCAGTAAAGGCCCAGGAAAGAATCCTAGTAGTATTTCCATTTATTGATCTCTAATAAAATATTAACTATTTTTGGTGAGTACCATCCTGTGTGTTGTGCACTATACTAGACATTTTACATACATTATATTATTTATTTCTAAACTCAAAGAGGAACTAGGAAAAAGACCTAAGGCAATTTGGTAAGAACATTGTAAACTGTAGGAATCTTGTCATTTGCTTATTTGATTCTTTTTACCTTTGTAGTAACCTCGATTTTCCTTAAAATGATGGGTCTTTTTTAAAGCATTACAAGAAAATTTAGAATGCCTTCCGTTTATGCCAAAGCCTTCTTTGGGAGAGAACAGAGTCCAGAACTACAGAAAATAGTGGCAATAGCAAGAAGGATGAAAAGCAAGAGGCCCTACAGCAGTGGTGTACTGGTGAATGTTAAAACACGGCTCTGGAGGTGGAGGGAAGCCTTGATTACAGTGTCTGCTGGTTTTTCCGGTGTGAATATTCCTACCACCGCCAGTTTCAGTATACCAACATAGTATCCCTGAACACACAATTTGGATGAGATAACACAAATGGGTTTTGTGGGCTGGTTGAGAGCCAGCTCCGGCATATGCCTTTAAAGAAAAGTGCCAGGAACTCTCCTGGGCCTAGCGATGGGGGCCAGCTCAGGTTTACTTAATGTTCCTGATTTATCTTAGAGCTGCCTAAAGCTAGGGCTGTTATTATTTATCTTATTTTTTTCAGGAAGGGTCTTGCTATGATGAGATCCTCCCGCCTCAGCCTCCTCAGTAGCTGGCACTACAGGTGTGCACCACCAGGTGTGCACCCCCCCCCCCAACTGTTAGAGTGGGCAAGGAATCAAGTCTCCCAGGTAACCTCAGCCTGCCAAACAGTCCCATCAACCAGTACATGCTACCATGGCTAGCCAACTATTATCTCTGTATCTTCAGCTTCTAACACAACACGTGACACAGCACACTTATGATCGGATTGCAAGACAAGAACAAGGATTTAAAGTCTGGCCCCAAGTTCTACGTAGCTGACCTTGAGAATGTCATTTAACTTCTCTGAGCCTCATTTTCTTCATTTGGATGATTGGAATTTGAAATAGTCCTTCTTTTTTTTTTTTTTTTTTTTGGAGAGGTTTTTGCTATAGGGCGCGTGCACTCGCCAGACAGAGAGAGACAGAGACATAGAAAGCGAGAAATCACCCCTCAGAGAGGATGGCCACACTGCAATCCCTTCTCCTCCATTCTCCTCTTGGGATCTTGGGCACGCACGCACATGCGCCCAGCGTGAGTTTAAGCCACCGGGTCCAGGACTCAAACCGTGGTCAACTACGTGGGAGTCCAGTGACAAAGCCATTACGCTAACTGTTGGTCCCGAAATAGTTCTTCTTCTATGTCATTTCTGTTTCTGAAATGCTATGAAAGATGTATTAATTTCCTTGAGCCAAAATACATGTTACAGTTTCTCCCTGGTTTATTTATTAATTTATTTATTTACAAAAAAGCAGTAGTTAGTTTATTGGGACTTACTATTTGTAAATCTATGTGGGCTCTGAGGGATAAATGCTTCCTTTTCTAAGTGCTTAGAAGACAACAGCATGTTGATCAAGTATGAATTTCATAGGCTACACGTTTATCTGTGCAAAAAATAGGATTTTATTATTTTTTTAAACCTAGCTTCACTTTATTCCTAACCTCTCATTTTGCTCCCTACCAAAAAATGCAATCTAAAAAAAAAAAAAAAAAAAAAAAAAAAAGATCAAGCGTGGTTGACACTTAGGAATTTCTGGTAGGTACTGAGTCAGTGTTTTGTGGTTTTTCTTTCTTTTCTTTTTTTCTTTTTTTTTTTTTTGCTATAGGGTGCGTGCACTCACCAGACAGACCGAGAGAGACATAGAGACAGAAAGTGAGAAATCACCCCCTGGGGGGGATGGCCACACCACAATCCCTTCTC
>NW_006159811.1:2322030-2354535 GCF_000334495.1 Tupaia belangeri chinensis
AAAAAAGACAACTAAAAAAAAAAAAAAAAAAAAAAAAAAAGGAAAGCAAAGCGAAGCAAAAAAACCCATACTGAATCCTGCAGTTTCTCAAGCAATTCAGGGTATTTTTTTCCCATCCTGGCATATCCAAGTTAGTGCTCTCTGCAAATGGAGAATGAGTTGAGGAGTTGCTGTCAGGGCTGTCTACAACACAGACTGTAATGGGGGCAGATTATCATGGAATAATTGAGTCAGCAGCTCATGTGGTCTGTTGAAGAAGACAACCTGAACCTTGGGCTCTTGTTAGGCTGAAGTTGTGGGGAATTTCCTAGACTTCCCTGACAGCCATTCCATTCCAGAAAGACCAAGTACATTGCTAGTTGAGGGGCAGCATGCATTTTCTGCCCCCTGCCCCCTGGACCTTCTGTTCATGTGGATGCAAGGCTCACACAGGATGTAAGCAGAAAGAGAAAACTAAAAATGTAATCAGCTCTCTCCCTACCAGGAAGGGAGACAATGTGAACATTTCTTAAACTTAGAATCAACCTCAATCCACAAAGATTGAGGAGAAAAGGCAAAGGGAAGAACCTTGAGAGTCTTAAGTCTTTTCTGATAAACCTGAATGATTGGGGAAATGGCTGAGTTGGATAGAACTGAAATAAATGGAGCATCTTCTATAGCAGGTAGAATTGGGGTTGGTAGCCAGAAATCCAACTCGAGTATATTGAGTTGGTGATTGTGGAATTCCTTTTTGACAATATCATAAATGATTTTAAAATTTGTTAAAAATTGACACCAAGGTCCTTGGTCTTATACTTTTCAAATGTTTCTCTCCTTTTTGTCATTTTTCCTTTTTTGGAATGGGCAACTTTTCTACTTTCAGATTTTTCAACAGTTCTTTTTTTGGTAATTATGCAAAAATTACAAAAGTGAGCAATGTTCACTTTTGCCAATTCTCTCAGTACTTTAGGGGGGAATTCATCTCTGTCTGGAAGCTTGTGTTTATTTAAAACCACCAAGAGCTTCCTTTCCAACTGCTCTGTACTTATCCTGGGTTTCTCTTTCCTTGCCATCGTGTTCATTCAAGTCTCTCCAGTTTAAATGTCGCCCCTCTTCGTAGATTATGATGTTCTTTTTTTCTGAAGAGATAACATTTATTTATTGCTAGCATTAGGTGTGTTGATAAATGAGAATTGTTTCATAATTGAATGCAGCCTTTAGATTATATAATCCAAGCTCAATAGAGAACTAATATAAACATGCAGATGAAGTTAGCCAAAAATAGCTTTTAATGGATCTAGATGAAGTGATTTTACATCTTAAATCATTGGGAAACTCTAAGTGCCTCATTTTGCTCCCTTACATCCCAGCATATTATAGGTGACGTTCAATGGCAAAGTAAAGGCACTGTAGGATAATCCTCAGGCAATTAAGATGGTGTCTCCTGACTGGTTAAAAAAAGTGCAAATCAAAGAAGCAGTTGAAGTTTCATGTAGTTGACCGCAGTTCAAGTCCCAGACCCGGTGGTTTAAACTCACGCTGGGCACGTGTGCATGCGTGCCCAAAATCCCAAGAGGAGAATGGAGGAAAAGGGATTGCAGGGTGGCCATCCCCCTTGGAGGGGAGGTGATTTCTCGCTTTCTGTCTCTCTCTATCTTTCTGGCGAGCACATGTACCCTATAGCAAAAACCTCTTCAAAAAAAAACAAAAAAACAAAAAAACAAAAAAACAAAAACCAAACCCCAAAACACCTTACTGTTTGCCAGCTGTTATGTAAGCATCTTATATGGTTTTAATCCTAACAACTGTATTATTACCTGCTTATTAGGGTGGGGAAATTGAGGTTGAAGTTTATGAAGATGATGTATTTGATGAAGGCCTGAAAGCTCATAAGAGATGAAGCTGGGGGACCAGTAGTTGACATAATGGCTATGGTGCTGGACTCCCATGTAGTAGACCGCTGTTCGAGTCCTGGACCCGGTGGCTTAAACTCATGTCGGGTGCATGTGTGTTGTGCCCAAGATCCTGAGAGGAGAATGGGGGAGAAGGGATTGTAGTGTGGCCATCCCCCCTGGGGGGGGTGATTTCTCGCTTTCTGTCTCTCTCTGTCTTTCTGGAGAGTGCACGTGCCCTGTAGCAAAAAATCTCTAAAAAAAAAAAGAGAGAGAGAGAGAGAGAGAGAGAGAGAGAGAGGAAGATAGAATTTGAATCCAGATTGCATACGTTATACTGCCTAATGATACCAAGCTTTGCCTATTTGATCACCCTCCCTTCTAGAACTGTGGTATCAAATATGGTATCAAATCAAATTCTGATTTAGATCGAATTAATTAAATTAAATGCATATTGGATAATTCTCTAACTGAACGAATCTTTAGTGAGAGGTTAATATGAATCAGGAAGTGGTGTATAGATTTGACAAACTGAAAACGGCACCTTCAATGAGAGCATATAGTGTATTAGGAGTAAAAAGTGCACAACTGGATACTCGCCATACTGAGTGGAAAATTCAACATAGTTTTAGAAGCCGTGTTGGTGCTATGGAGGTAAGAAAGACACACATATAATGTCCACCCTCAAATAACTTAGAATTTAGTTGAAGAACTGAATTCTACTGATACAGTCTCATCAGATAATTCAGGTAAATATTGGTGGGCCTAGATCTATGGTTATTGATGATTATTCATATCTTCTTTAGATTTGAAGATGGTGTACTTGATTATACTTTCTGCTTTTTAAAAAAATAGAATTACTTTATTGATCATTATTATTAAATTTGCTACATGGCATATATGCTCACTAGAGAAAGGGGCAGAGAGAGGGAGGGGGAAAGTGAGAAAGCAAGCTGCCAGGTCTGGGACTCAAATCACATTTGAACATGTGGGAGTCTAGCACTTTAACTACCATGCCACCTGCTGGCCCCTAAACTTTCTGCTTTTCTGTGTGCATGTGAATGCGGCCCAAACTCAGAAAATAACCAATGGTACTTATAAGGAAACAACCAACAATTTGCAACCATAGACACCACACAGAGTAACTACCATAAGGATACTTTGTTTTCACATTTCAAAGTGTTAGATACAGAAGAGGAAATTGCCTTGTGAATGGTTAATCCTTTGTCTTAGTTACATTTTGATTCATCTTCCATCTACTCTCCCACTTGTTGGGACTATAATGGGCATGTTAACACCAGCAGTCAGTTGTCTGCTGAAGCTGTTCAAACAGGCTTGCAAGTAATGGTTTCCAGAAATTTTGCATGCTTTAAATACAGTCATTGAAAAATTTAAATTCTATAACATAAAAATTAAATGGATTATAATAAGAATTAAATTATTAAATACCTGAAACTCATCACTTCCTAATTATTATTGCTTTCAAAATCTTGCTATAGGGCATATGAACTTACCAGAGAGAGGCAGAGAGGAAGAGAAAGAGTGAGAGAGCAAGCTGCCCGGACAGGAACTTGAACTGGGTCAACTGTGTGGGAGTTCAGCAGCCTAACTACCATGCCACATGTCAACTCCACTTCCTAATTATTTTACTGTTTTTTAGTATTATCCTGTTCTTATGGTTATTTACGCTTATTGTATCATAGAGTGAAAATCCTATGGTGCATTGCTTCGCACCTGTTCTCATCCTCACATTTAGAGATGTTATTTCGATAGCTTGAAATCATCTGTAGAGGGAATATTTACACTTTGGGAATTAGCAAACACACCTTTGGTATATGTCACAGAGAAAAAAAATGGCTAAAGTGAGTGTTTAAGTAATGGGGAACTTGGAAAGTGTTCTTCCTTTATTTTGTAGTGAATATATTTTACTAATATTAAACATTTTAAATCAACTAAATACATTTGATGATTTAAAAAAAGAAAATTATGTCTGAAAGCATTATGATAATAATAATAATAATAATAATAAAACCAATAAGCTGTCCTCCTCTGTGGGGCAACCATTTTAACTCTCAACTATTTCTTCTGGTAATAGTTTTATATTCAGAAATGATATTCCTATATTCTTTTTACTCAAATCACCAAATTTCAACATTATCTATTGGGTTGTTGGAAAAGTTATGATGCATTATTTTTCTGTTTTTCTATGCAAAAACACACCATAACTTTTTCAACAACCCAATATTAACTTATAGATGAAAATACTGCTCTTTTAAATTCTGTCCTTTCCTCTGCATCATCTTCAACTAAGTTAAGGAGCTCAGCATTTTAGTTACATTTAGGATTGCTGTTTTTCTCATTGCTACTGTGTATCTCTTGGTAACTGTAAATACAATGAGTATTCACTGAATCTTCCCTTTTCTGTCTGGCATTTTCTCCTAAGTTTAGTCATTGATCCCTTGTGTGTTTTAGTGGCATGATTCTTCCTGCACCCATAAAAAGGAGTTCATAAACATCGGTCCTCACCACTGTCGTTGGTTCTCTATTGTTTTCCATATACCTTTAATTGGGCTGAGGTGCTGCTTTATTTAACCATCTATTGCGACAATCTTTGAAGCCACTCTTCCCAGAGATGTCCATCCTTCTCCACTCCGTGCGGGTGTTCCTCCAGGCCTGCTGCGTAGATATCACCTCTCTCTGGTCGAAGTGTGTTTGCAAAGCATCTCTCTTCTTTCTTAATTTAAGCCATTACTTGACCATAGTACATCCACCAGCAGCGTCCTAAGAAAGGTTGCTTGGGAGGTCGATTTTAGGAGACAACGAAATCCTGTATTTGACCATATTTCATTCCAGAATTGGAAGCTGAAATTATTTTCTCTTGTAATTTTGAAGGCGCTCCTTTGTCTTCCAGTAGCCCACGTTGCTATGGGGATGTCTGCTGTCTGGTTTCTTCATATTTGATCTCCTCTTCCTTTCTAGAAGTTTTTTAAATCTTCTCTTACTGAAACTCTAACATTTTCAAACAAGATTGCATTGTGTGTTTGTTTTCACTTCAATGGGCTGGGCATTCATGAACACTTTTGTTTTCCTTGTGGTTTTTTTTTTAATTTTTTTGGGGAGAGAGAGGTTTTTGCTATAGGGCACATGCGCTTGCTAGAAAGACAGAGAGAGAGACAGAGAGACAGAAAAATGAGAAATCTTCCCCCAGGACAGACGGCTACACCACAATCCCTTCTCCTCCATTCACCTCTCGGGATCTTGGGTACGCGTGCACACGTGTGTCCAGTGAGGGTTTAAGCCACCGAGTCCGGGACTCAAACCGTGGTCGACTGCATGGGAGTCCAGCAACATGGCCATTACGCTGACTGCTGGCCCTGCAAAAGGCCCTTCCCTTATATTTGGAAAGGAGCTGCTATTCTCACTGTTGTCATCTTATTTTCCCCTGCAACTACCACTTCCTTGTCATGTAAGTCCGAGAGGGAAGAGGCTTCCATTTGTAGCAATGTACTCTGTGATCAAAGTCCACAGAGCTCGTCTTTTCAGCAGCAGGCAAGATGTCTACAAGAACAGTCACAGAGATATCCGTGACACAGTCTTTATACTTACTATGTTATAGATCTCGCTTGGGAGGTAGGTAAACAACGGCCTACAGTATTTGGTCATCTTTGACTTTTTTCGGGCTCCCTATTTTTTATTTTATGATCTCTTATTCACATTTAATTGTTGTACATCTCAATAGCACACAATACGTCTTTTCAAGGTAGATACATAGTATGTGACAGTCAAATCAAAGATATTACCATATCCTTTTTTTTTTTTTTAAGAGAGATTTTTGTTATAGGGTGCATGTGCTCACTAGAGAGAGAGAAGGTGAGAAATCACTCCTGGTGTGGGGGTGGGGGACAGCAATCTCTTCTCCATTCTCCTCTTGGGATTTTGGATGTATACATGCCCAGTGTGAGTTGTTTTTGTTTTTTGTTTTTTTTTTTTTTTAGAGAGGTTGTCGCTACAGGGCGTGTGCGCTCGCCAGACAGACAGAGAGAGACAAAGAGACAGAAAGCGAGAAATCACCCCCCAGGGGGGATGGTCACGCCACAATCCCTTCTCCTCCATTCTCCTCTCGGGATCTTGGGCACGTACGCACACGCGCCCAGCGTGAGCTTTAAGCCACCGGGTCCAGGACGTGAACCGCGGTCAACTATGTGGGAGTCCAGCGACATAGCCATTACGCTAACTGCTGGTTCCTCCCAGTGTGAGTTTTGTGTCGCTGGGTCTGGAACTCCAACCATGGTTGATGAGGTGGGAGTCCAGTGAGCAGTGACATAATCATTACGCCAACTGCTGGATCCCATATACATCAGTTTCAATGGACATCTTCATTTAATTCGCCTGCTGGGCTGCTTTGAGATCCTGTCTTGTGAGCTGGAGCCAGTTCCCAATTCCTCGAAGTCTCAACGTTCCCCAAAATCTCAGAATGCCCGCCTTTAAATGGTATGCAGCTTTGCCAATGAACTTTTGTAGCGAGGAGAGAGCTAAGATGATTCAGGTTTGACATTTAGTGGGTCTCGGATGAAATGCTCTGCAGAGTTTATTGAGGCTCTTTATGTGAAATTTGGTTAGCATCTGTAACTAGGCAGATATTGGGCAAAGTTCCACATGATTCCCTCCAGGATTGATCTAGATTTCCTTCACTTATCTTTTACTTCCTTCTTCCACGTTTCTTTTCTTCCTTCATGTTTAGATGAGCAGGGAGAAATTAACTGCTGTCTCAGTCTTCTACCATGGTGGTTTTTAAAATCACTTTTTCTAGTTTTCCTGATATTTGACATAGTCTGACTGAGTAATAAGGAGAAACAGGGAAGTTGGCAAGGAGGTAAGAGTAATGTGAGTGGGTTGCATGTGTGCCTATTCTCAAAAGAATCTTTGAGGGGCTAGCAGATGTGGTGGTTAGGGTGCTGGATTCCCACATGGCTGACTGGAGTTCAAGTCCCAGATCTGGAGGCTTGCTTTTTCACTCTCTCTCTCTCTCCCCTGTCTGTCTCTCTCTCTCTCTCTGGTAAGTGCACATGCCCTATAGCAAATTAAAAAAATAAAAATCAATAAAAAGAATTATTTAATTATTAAAAATAAATAATTCTCTTTATTTATTTATTTTTTTAGAATCTTTGGTAACCTGTGCCAGGCCTGACAATTTTTTTTTATGATGAATTGAAAAGCATTTGTGTTTGTTATTATTATTATTTGCTGTAGGACATATGCTCACTAGAGAAAGACAGAGAGGGAAAAGTGAGAAAGCAAGCAGCCAGGTCTAGGACTCAAACCAAGGTCAGCCATTTGGGAGTCTGGCACCCTAACCACCACACCACTTGATGGTTTATCATGAATTTAAGTAGACTTTACTTAGAGTCTTGGGAATGCCTCCTGGTTCTAACACCAGACTGGAAGGACTTTGAGAAGATTACATGGCTAATAACCCTGTCTGCCCTCTCCTGCCCTTCAAACACCTCTCTGGGCCAGATACCATCCTGGTGAACTAAACAGATGGGATGATACTGACAAAGAGACAATAGACCCATTAGATAATTTGTGTGTCAAGTGTCTTAGGTAGTGGTAGGTGCTGTGGAGAAAAGTGTAGAATGGAAGGACATAGGGAACGCTGGATATTGGGAGTAAAACTACAGGCTCTGTCCAAACCTGCTGAATCAGAATACCCCAGAGAGTGAGGAGGAAGTACCATGACGTATTCCAAAGTTTGAAAATCACTCATTTAATGAAAAGTCCTTGTGTTGCACTGTATCTCCTAAGTGGAGAAAGAATGTATTTCGGGGACCAGCAGGTAACGTGGTAGTTAAGGTGCTGGACACTCCCACATAACTGACCAAAGTTCGAGTCCCAGATCTGGTGGCTTGCTCTCTCGCTTTCCATATCTCTCTCTCTCCCCCCCCCCCATGTCTCTCTCGGGTCAAATTAAAATAAATGAATGAATAAATAAATTAAATTAAATAAATAATTTAAAAAAGAAAGAACGTATTTCTCCAAAAGCTTCATAGATTTTGTTTTTCAAGACAGTGTTTATCCATTCGATTTTTCCATGAACGTGTATTGAACCCTTCTTAGCTTCCTCATCCTCCTTTCCATGACCCCCATGCTTGGATCTGAAGGGTAGCTATCACGGGACATGGCTAAGTCAAGGATACTGGAAATCTCAGTCTGTAAGTCAGCTGCACTGACTGATTTCCATAAAATAACCCAGGGAAGATGATACTAAAATAACAGTGAGTTATCATAACAAAATAATTAACTGTCATATTACTTTATTCAATTACACTGCAGTGCTTTTGTTTAGACATGAGGATGCAATTCAATTTCCTTTGGCTAAAACCACGCAGAGTCATAAATTTTTATTATCGTTATCTATGGAAACAGACCACTCTGGATGGCTCTAACATCATACGACCTGTTGACTAAACATTTGGACAGGGCAATCAATCTTGATGAACTTTGTCCAGTGCTCTTACTAGTAAAAGATTAAAAACCGAGATATAAAGCGAATGATTTAATGAGTAATCCCTGCGCTTTCAGAGGCAGAGAGGTTGGGGCTCACTACAGGGAACAACCATGCAGGCACAATCTGCTTCCGTCAGCTTTTCTCAGCAACCTTAGGTTTTTTTGTCTTACTGTATCTAGGAGTCTTCCATGAGTGGACTGAGAAAATGGTTTTTTCCTGACCTCTCTCTGAGCCATCAGAAACGGGATAGAAATGAGGGCAGGAAAGGAGTGGGACATTTCCCCTTCATTTTACAGCGAGAGTGGGTTATGAACTTTCTCTTTTAAAATGACCAATGGCCGACACTCTTTTTATGTTTTAAGCATTTAACTTTGAACACGCTTCAGTTTAACTTTGACTCTGAGCAAGGAGTACATATTGGGATTTTAAGTGATGAAGCCAATACACTGTCTTTTCTCTCTAAAAGGCCTGATACTTTTCTGAATAAGCCCTAACTTTGAAATTATTGGTATTTTGTTTTAGAGCTTGGGAGGCTAAATAGATAAGGGAAAGGCATTTGGATGTAGTAAAAATAGTTCTAGAGGTGGGTTCAGAAGAACTGAGTTTGAATTTTTATTTCTACTACTTACTTAGGGCGCCTTTCTGAGTCTCCATTTTTTTTTAAAGAGAGGTTTTTGCAGAACCAGCAGTTGGCATAATGACTATGTCGCTGGACTCCCATGTACTTGACTGCGATTCGAGTCCCAGACCCAGTGGCTTAAACTCACGCTGGCGCATGTGCATGTGTGGCCAGGATCCCGAGAGGAGAATGAAGGAGAAGGGATTACAGCATGGCCATCCCTGCTGGGGGGTGATTTCTTGCTTTCTGTCTCTCTGTCTCTCTGTCTTTCTGGCGAGCACATGTGCCCTATAGCAAAAACCTCTCCAAAAAAAAAAAAGAAGTTTTTGCTATAGGTGCATGTAGAGACACAAACACAGACACACACACACACACACACAGAGAGAGAGAAAGAGAGAGAGAGAGAAACCACCCCCCAGGCATGGTGGCCATGCCATAATCCCTTCTCTTCTATTTTCCTCTCAGGATTTTGGGCATGCACGCACATGCGACTAGGTAGGAGTCCAGCACCTTAACCACTATACTACCTGCGGGCTCCTGAGCCTCCATTTTTATTGGCAAAAATTGGAATAATGCATGCATTCCAGGACTGTCGGGATGATTCCAGAACCAGCTGGCATAGTATCTAGGGGATAACAGGGCTTCATAAAGTTCACAGAAAATGCATATGAAACACTATGCACAAATTCCAAAAAATTTTTGCACCTAAGTAAACTCATACATTCATTTTTTTCTCAAAGTTTTGAGGTCCCTTCTATAGAACATTCTCAACAGACGCTAGTTTGTGCAGTGTTATACGACATGGCATAATGCTTCATCCGAGGGTCAATGAATAGTGCCCGGTGGTGACGCCTTCTGCCTGTGGGAGGACTTTCACAGGAGGCAGTTGATCATCAGTGGTTTTAGTGGGAAACACACTTACTGAGAGTTTTAGGTACTCCATTTTTTTCTGCACATAATCATACCAACAAAATACCGAGACCTCTGGGGCAATATGCCACAAAGGAGCATCAATACATTTTAATAATGTCCTCTATAACGTGAAGATCTGCTTCAAAAGGTGCCCTCAAGGCTCTGCAGCCTTCATTTTGTTGGTTCCTGAGATGAAAGAAAATGCCCATCAGTGTGTGGGGGGTAGGTAGTGAAGAAGATGGTGTGTGTGTGTGTGTGTGTGTGTGTGTGTGGAGAGGAGTAGAGTAGTTCTTAGGATTCTGGTTTTACAGGTTTATAAATATGTGACAAGGCAGAATAAAACCAGAATGCTGACTGTGAGAACAAAATTGTTCTATGTTAATTTTTTTTTTTTTTTTTAAGTCTGAGAAACTATTAAAAAGTTGAAGCTTGGGGCCTGCAAGTGACATGGTGGTTGGGTTGCTGGACTCCCGTATGGTCGACTGTGCTTCAAGTCCTGGACCTGGTGGCTTGCTTTCTCACTTTCCCTCTCTCTCTGGTGAGTGTGCATGCCCTATAGCACATTTTAAAAATAATAATAAATCAATAATTAAATAATTCTTAAAAAATAAAAAAAACCAACAAAACTTGAAGCCCTCTCATCCTCTAGACAGCAGTAGGTTGGATGTCACTAGATTTTGCCAGCCTGACTGCCAGCATAGGTATGACAGTAGTACTGTCGTGGATCTTTATCCTGTAGACAAAGGTGAATCTTAATAGCACCAGCCAGGATATATAGAAAACGTAGGATGGATGTGTTCTCGTGCTTTTCATAGTTCAGGAAATATACTTGTTCCTGGGACCAGCAATTAGTGTAATGGCTGTGTTGCTGGACTCCCACGTAGTCGACTGCAGTTTGGGTCCCAGACCTGGTGGCTTAAACTCACGCCGGGCACGTGTGCGTGCGTGCCCAAGATCCTGAGAGGAGAATGGAGGAGAAGGGATTGTGGCATGGCCATCCCCCCCCCGGGGGGTGATTTCTCGCTTTCTGTCTTTCTGTCACTCTCTGTCTTTCTCATGAGTAGGGCAGGAAAAGAAAGCAATTTTCAGACCAGCAGAACCTATGTGTGATCACGACCACCCAGCCACGGCCTGTGCCTCTCCGTGCCATAAATCAGCATGCTTGGGAGACACATTGATAGAACAAGAAAATCAAGAGTTTGTATCATGAAGAACTTACCAATTGTTTCCTTTCCCTATGGACAGTCTCAGAGGGTCTTTTGTTTCCCTATGGACAGTCTCAGAGGGTCTTTTGTGAAATATAATTCTTTTTTTCTTAAGTGCTATTTTTACATTGAATTGAGCCAGCAAAGTTCTTTTAAAATTAGTCTTTACTGATTAAGCAGTTTTTCAACCTTTTTCAATGTGAGGTATGTAAGTTCTAAATAATTAGAAGTGGAAAATGAATTAGTAATTCATAAAACAGTAATCACTCACAAATCAAATAATTTCAGAAGTTTTATGATTATATTTTCTGTAGCACATTAGTACAATCATATTGTCCATGCAGATTTTTTCTTCTTTTTTTGTGGGATTTTTGCTGGAGGGTGCTAGTACTTGTCAGAGAGACAGAAAGCAAGAATTCACCTCAAAGAGGGAAGGGCCATGCTGCAGTCCCTTCTCCTCCATTTTCCTGTCAGGATTTCGGACATGCATGCACACAGGCCCAGGTTTTAAGCTGCTGGGTCTGGATATGAACCATGATCGACCGTGTGGGAGTCCAGTGCCTTATTTATATTACTTGCTGCCCCCCAAAATTTGTCCATGGAGTTAGAATATAAGTTTATAGAGTTACAGAATCAGTTTATCTCCAGATATTTTTCCCTGTAAAGAAAGGATGTTCTAGTCAATAATTTATTTCAAAGCAAATTACTTAAAATGGAAGGAGTAAAGCACTGTGGGAGGGGCAGAAGGAAAGGGGAGAAAATTACCAAGGTAAGTCTGTCCTCACACTTGCCAGGTCCTCAGCTTCCCTGGGGAAGGCAATGCATACACAGGACTCAATTTAAACAGCATCACAAGGCAGTATAGGGGGATTTTGTGCCAGAGGAATTGTGTAGGCCAAAAATTCCAGGAGCAGAAGTCCTGCTGGTCAGCTCAGGTCAGGTTCTTGGTGTAAACTGAGTTAAAATGGGTCTCTCCAAAGCCTTTGGCCATTACTTAAAAGTAAAGAAGAATGAACTGAAGTAAGTGGAAAGTGCTATGAGTTTTATAGACTTGAACTTGGCATTGCAACAGCTCTAGGGCTTGCAGATCCAAATGCCATGGTAGGAGTTTTCCTTAAGCTGTGCTTAACACTTCAAATCTTCCAGGAGCCTTTCATTTACCTAAGAGGGGATTTTTTTTCTTGAACTAAAGCCAAGCCTGTATTGACAATGACTGTCTAGTACACCTTTGTGTCTCTGCCGAATACTGCAAGTAGGGTAAGATGTATAACTCTGAGCCTCATTCATGAAAGTAAGCATGGGTGAACCCCGAATGAGATAACGGGGTTCCCATTTCCTCCCATCCCAGGCTTAAGGGCAAATGTACAAGACCGTACATGGTAGTAAAATGTGAATGAGATAAATGCTCAAATGTCCTTTAAAAATAAACCAATTTCCCCAAGTTACTCTCAAAGTCACACTGAAAGACCACTGACCATCTCTTAGTAGAAGTTTCCACAGACCATGTCTGGAAGAAATGCTTCCGTTTGTTTTCCTTTTGTAATTTTAGCATCAGTAAGAGAAGACTTATTATCAGATGCATTTCAGAGGTTGTTAGAAGTTGTTTATCAATCTATAAGGCACGTAGACCTGAACAAATTCAAGATGCTGTGGTTCTTTAAAATATTTTTAAGTAGATAGGATATATTCTGTTGATGACCCTTTCAAGGCGAGGTGGGAACAGATCACACAGCCCATCCTCAGTGACCTGAAGAGATACCAGTTAACACCTTCCCGAAGCTTCCTTTTCACTAGTTCTCAGGGCATAGCCTGATGTTTCACTAGCCAGCTAGGCCATCTCGCTTGATGTTTTTGGTAACAGAATTTACTTATTATTTATATCCTATCTACTTAAAAATATTTTAAGATGGTTCTCAGGTTATGTTCTTATGAAGATGGTTTCTGCTAAAAGGAGCAGGCAATAATCCTTTTTCATGCCTTCGATTGGGAAAAAAGACCACAGAGGAGCCAGATGGTGGTGTAGTGGTAAAACACAACACTCCTGGAGGCTGACTCACATGGGAAGGTTCCAGGTTCTTATCTGGAGACCTGCCTGAGCATATTAGGTATACACGTGCCCTTAATCCTGGGCAGGCTGAGGCTGGAGACAGCTTACAGCATCCAGACCCTGTTGGGTATGTTGTCTCTCTTTCTGTCTCTTTCACTCATTGGATAAATAAATACATCAACTTTTTAAAAAATTTTAAAAAGAGCACAAAAAGGCCACAGTTTATTTTAATATAAGGGAAGATGCTACAACATTATTCCATAATAATAGCGCAATATGACAGCACTCAACCATTAGACAGTAACTGAAACTAATGAAAAGTCCTTTTCAATAAGTCACCTACTACACTGACTTCCCTGAGGAGAATGGAGGAGAAGGGATTGTGGTGTGGCCACACCCCTATACCCTCACACACACACACACACACACCCCCCACAGGGGGGTGATTTCCCACTTTTCTTCTCACCATCTCTGTCTCTCTTTTTCTCCGGTGAGTGCATGCTGCCTAAGACAAAAACCTCTGGGAGAGGAAGGGACAACTTTTCAAACAGAAGGCACTGGCCTCCTCCTCCTAACAGAGACTGCGATGTTTTGCTGTTATTGTTTTACAGTCAGAACTTTCTTTAAATGTCTATTTCTTTTAGACATGGTTTCTACAAGTAAAAAAATAACTTTCCCCAATTTAAACTCATGAAGTACTTAATACAGAGTATTGAAAGAAATGCAGATTTTTTTGTATTTAAATGAGAATTTTCCTCAAATGAAGAAAATGGAATGGAATTCATCGTTGTATTTGATTAAAATGAAATTATACATCCGAGTTTAGAAAAAAGGTTGCCCTCAAGTAAGTTACATCTCCATGTTCTAGATATCTGATTTCATATGAAATGTTGTGTCACTGTAAGAGATTTGGAAAAAGAAAAAGCAAAGAAAAGAGGAGAGAGAAAAATATGTCAGTAAATTGCTGAAAGAAAAATCCATATTTCACATTTGGTTATGTGGAAAAACAACTATTTCCCTCTGTGGCTCATTGAAACAAATTGCTGAGAACTGGACCTTATCTCTAAGAGGAAAATATATGTTCATGTTCCACCCTAGATAGGTTGAAAATGATAAACCATGTGTCCGGGAAAGGAGTAGGAGAGATGTTGTTGAATAGATATGAAGGGACTGTGTGTCTAGGCCATAGAGACTGGGGTTGAGGGAAGTACAGAGGAAACAAACGTCTCTGGTATCGGGGCATGGCAGCCCCAAAGGTCAGAGTCTTCCCTGGGACTCGGCCTAAGGACACTTACTGACACACATAATGAGAATGGGTATGTTGGCTTTAGGAACTCTGCTCCTTGAGGAGCATGGCGAATGCGTATTTCTCTACATGTTTGTCCTTCAATTACTGGAAATTTTACAGGCAGAGAACCAGGACCTGTCACATAATCTGTCAGACCAATTGATTTGCTTTTTAAACACTTGCTAGATGTCCTGACTTAAGTCATCTACCAAAAAATTCAACTGGACTGTGAGGATATAACCACTGTGTGCCCAATTGACTTCATTGGCCCTCTCCATGAGGAAGGCCAGTACAATCTTGGCTTTTATGTCTATTGATGCCTCTAAGTATCCTAGCGCTTCCTACCAGGGAGGAATTCTCTCAGATAGTGATATTCAGTCAGCAAACGCTAAGAGCTGAGTTTCTTCCATATGAAACCCATGACACTTGTTTATATTGTTAGGTTGTTGGGCAAGGCATGACACATATTCCATAGAAAAACTGATTATTAATATATTAGAATCCTTGGAATATTAGAATTATTAATAATACCGGTAATTATATATTAGTAAAGTGGAATTAGAAGTAATCATTAGTATTTTAGAATTATACTATTGTTGGGACCAGCAGATGATGTAATGGCCACATTGCTAGACTCCCACATAGTTGATCACAATTTGAGTCCAAGACCCAGTGGCTTAAAACTCACACCAGGCATGTGCGTATGCATGCCCAAAATCCTGAGAGGAGAATGGAGGAGAAGAGATTGTGGCATGGCCACCCCCCTGGGGGGTAATTTCTCGCTTTCTGTCTCTCTGTCTCTCTGGTGAGCACATGTGCCCCATAGTAAAAAAAATCTCTCTCTCTCTCTCTCTCTAAAAAAAAAGAATTATTGCTATTGTATTTTACATACACGTACACACTAATATAGTCCTAAGATATGTGACTAGCCATTCAATCAGAAAATTATTTTTGAATATCCAGCATTTGCCACTCCTTTAGTCCTATGGACGAAACTGCTAATAAAACAAACAAAAATCCCTGTGAATATAGACAGTTGCATTCTACTAGAGGGAAATATGGACGATAGTCATAATAAAAAGTAAACTGAATAGTTGCTAAATGCTGCAGAAAATAAGTAGAACACAGCAAGGAAAATGGTAGTACTTCCTTTTCCTTCTACCATAGGTATGAGGCCTTAGGTATGAAATATATGTTATAGTTTTAAATAATATAGTAATCATTTAAAGTTGTGAACAACGCCTTGAAGGAGGTGGGAGGGTCCCTGTGGGGGACAAGAGTTCCATGTAGAGGGAACAGCCAGTGCAAAGACCTCAAGGTTAAGAGCTACTTGATGTGTTTAACAAACAGCAAGGAGGCTACTATGGCTGGAACAGAGGATGCTGAGTGAAAAGAGATGAGGTCAAGAACTAAAAAAGGCCAGGGGAGCTAGTTGTGAATGTCTTATAGGCCATTATAAGGACTTAGGCTCTTACTGCAAGTAAAACTGGGAGCCACTGAATGTGTCTGAAAGTATTCTTCTAAAATTCATCTTAAAATATCCCCATTGGTGTGATAGCAAGAGGTGGGGCATTTGGAGAAGGAATCCATCTCGTGAATAAGATTAGTACCCTTATTAAAGAGGTTGAAGGGAGCCTCCTTCCCCTTCTACTGTGTGAGGACACAGAGAAGGCACCATCTGTGAACCAAAGGCTCTTACCAGACACTGCTGCTGCTGACACATTGATCTTGGATTTCTGAGCCTCCAGAAGTGTGAGAAGTAGATCTTCATTGTTTATAAATTATCCAATCTAGAATATTTTTTGTTGTAGCATCCAAACAGATTAAGGCAATCTGACTTACAAAATAGAAGAGTTTCTCTAGTTATGTGAGAATAGAGCACAAAGAAGCAAGGAGGAGGCTGAGCAACTATTTGAGATGGCTTCAGCAAACCAGATACAAGATAATGTGGCCTGGACCTGGTGGGAGGAATGATGATGATGAGAGTCAGTCTGACATTATCCCTAGGCCAGGCCTATGCCTAGTTCTTAAGGGAGCTGGATCCCACGTGGTTGACTGTGTAGTTCAAACCCTGGCCCCTGTGGCTTGGAAAACATGCTAGCTGCATGTACATCCCCTGTGGCTTGGAAAACATGCTAGCTGCCTGTACATGCATTCTCCAAAATCCAGACACGATAAGTTGGTAATTATAAATAACACTATAAAAAGAGATACAACAAATATGTAATCCAAGGTGGATGAATGGAATAGAAGGGATTGTGGCATGACCACACCCCTTTCTCCCTCTCTGTCTCCCTCTGGTGAGCACACATGCCCTTTGGCAAAACAAAACGAAACAAAAACAAAAACTAAAACCCAAAAAACCAGTACTACCAAAAATATTTCCTCATAGATTTAATTAGATCAGACCTTGCTGTGCTTTGAAGTGGCATCTTTTGGGGAATACTCTGGAACTTTTTGGCTTTGGGTATGTCAGTAGCTCAGAAACAACAATAGCCTCATTCCTTCAGTCTCTCCTTTTGTTGCACAATTTATAATTATGTATTTGTTGTGTCTGTTGCTTTTTGGTAATGATCTTCTTTCTTTGACACTTAGCGAAAATAATTAAAAATAACATTTTTTGACAACTATATAAATCAGATCCTCTTCTGTGCATTTTAAGTGCATATAATGGAATAACTAACATTTATTGAGTGCTTACTACATGCCAGGCACTTTGTGTTAAACACTTTAATAGAGATCATCTTATTTTATCTCCTCAACAATCACATAAAGCTACTATTGTGAATACCCACCCATCTCATTTTTAGAGAATTTTTCGCTATAGGGCATGTACACTTGCTGGAGAGACAGAAAGTGAGAAATCTCCCCCCAGGGAGATGGCCACACCGCAAATCCCTTTTCCTCCATTCTTCTCTCAGGATTTTGGGCATGCATACGCACTCGCCTGGTGTGAGTTTCAAGCTGCTGGGTCCAGGATTTGAACCGTGGTTGGCCATGTGGCAGTCCAGCACCTAAGTCATGCCACCTGCTGGCCTTGTGATGGCCCCTTTTTAAAGATGAGGATATTGAACCTTAATAAAAAGCACTCTATCTGTGCAAGATTATCTCATAAGTAGTAAAGACCGGGAATCAAAATCAAGTTTGTCTGGAGCCCTTAAGTATTTTGCTTTTCATTCAACCTTCACTCCCAATTACCCAAAATGTTATGAGATAAGAATTACTGTCTCTATGTAAGTTAAATCTCTAGCCAACTGTCGTTATTTTCTATTGCTAGTCATCTATTTTTATGTGTGTGCAGATGCTCTCCAATTAAATTAGTAGTTTCTTGAATATAGAGAAATTAAGTCTGTTCCCTAGCACCTAACATGATGCTTTAAGCATAGTTAGGGTAGAGTAAACAGGAGTTGATTGATTTTGTGCTGTGTTGTTTCATAAGATCGTCTTACACCACACACGAGTCAGTTTCTATTTCTTTGTGTTCCCCAGAGTACACATTGCATAGGGTGTGCTCCAGAAAGGTTATTCAGCATATGTTTGCTACTTGATCTGTTTCTTGCTTTGTGATTATGCAATGATCTTTTAGCTTTCAACCAGCTATTTTGTCTGTTACAACTCTTAGAAGAAACAAACACACTCTCGCTCGCTCTCCCTCTCTCTCTTATTTTTTCTTCTAGAACATTTTAATTGTACCCCCCACTTGGTCAGATAAAAGTAAAGCTGACATTTTGGGCCTCAAACAACAGCAGTGGTCACATGGCCTTACCTTTGTTCTCTTTACCAATCTCAAGAGATCTATACATTTATGGTATTATTAATCCCTTTGACAGGTACCACAGGGGAGTCACAGAGAGCTATTAGGCTGTCCAGAAAACCATGACATATTTTTTCTTTGTTTTTCTGTGCAAAAATGCATTATAACTTTTCCAGCAACTCAATAGATAGTAGATCTAGTCAGGTCAAGAAAACACAGACAGGTATTACAACTGATATGAAAGATTCTTAAGGCTATCTGCCCAGCTCGGGGTCAGAAACTTTGTTTGGGAGCCTGAAGAACATAGAGCATCTTGAAAAGGAGTATATGTCATAAACACTGCTTTCTTGTTATTTTTGAATATTTTATTCATGCATAAATCATGTTGAAGATCCCTATGTATGAAAAATGAGCAAAGAAAAACTGCAAGAAGACACTAAAAATCACATCCATTTATTACTTAATAAAGTAGCCTTTCCTCTTTTTATTATTATTATTTTTTAAAGTTTTTAACATAGGGTACATGTGCTTGCCAGAGAGAAACAGAAACAGTGAGGGGAAGTGAGAAATTATGACTATACTGCAATCCCTCTTCCTCCATTCTCCTCCTGGGATTTTGGGTACACACACACACACACACACACACACACACACAGTGTGATTTTCAAGCCACCAGGTCTGGGACTTGAACCATAGTCAGTCATGTGGGCGTCCTGCACCGTAACCACCACACCATCTGCTGGCCCTCTCCCTTCCTATCTTAAGAACACTGATTTCTTTTCTCTCTCTCTCTTAGCACAGGGTCTGTATCAGTCCACTCAGGCTTTCACAACAAATAGACTAGATAGATAGTTTCAACAACAGAATTTGTTTTTGGAGGCTGGGAAGTCCCAGATCAGGTGCTGGCCAACATGATTCATGGTGTCCACACTCTTCCTAACTTGTCAATGGCCACTTGTTCTCACATGGCCCTTCCTTGTGTCCGTGTGGGGAAAGAGAGCTCTGGTCCCACCTTCTGTTTATACATGGACACTGTCCTATCTGATCAGGGCCCCACCTCATTTAATCTTAATTACTCAGTGAAGTTTGTATCTCTAAATGCCTATTACTGGGCTCAGGGCTCCCCCCTACGAATTTGTTGACAGGGAGCGGAATGGACATAATTTAGCCTGTGATAGTTCTACCTTTGAAATGTATCTTAACACTCTCTTTTATTAAATTACTAAATATAATTTTTCTTTATCTCTAGAATAATACTTTCACAAATGGTTACTTAAGATGTGATAGATCTATTTCTGGAAGAGATGAGTGCTATATTATTCCTATTTTAAGATAAAATAAACAATCACTTTAATGGTAAAAGCAGATGTTTAAGACTTGACTTGAGGGACTGACAGCTACTGTTCTGTGTGTCATCAGCAAATCTAACTAACAACTTCAAAGATCCCTGAATGATGAGACAAATTTATTTTACTAGTAGCTCTGGATAGAGATAATTGTTTTAGGTATACTAATTGCCTTTATTGAATACACTTAATATAATAATAATCCAAGCTTACCTATAATTTCCATATTAGTGAAGCTACTATATTTGCTTTATTATATGGTCAAAATAAAGTCATATCATTAAGCCAATAATGTTAGGAGGAAAAAGTACTGTTGATTCCTATGCAGGCATTAACTTACAAAAACTGTCGTCACCTCACCTAATCCATGCCTACACAACTTCCTGAACAACATACTGGTTTTAATCAATTTAAGAAAAAAGTTGGCTGGTATAGTAAAACGGAAAAGAAGAGTAAATTGGTTTTTTGATCAAATACATGTATAATGACTATATTTTTCATTCTACTTGAGCCAAAAACTTAGTTCCTTTAAAGATACATTTGGAGTATAGGCTGCCCGAATCAGATGCTTTTGATACAATCCTGGAAGAGAAAGAAATTTCAGAGTTTTTTTTTTTTTAATATTTAAAAAAAATTAAAAGGTTTTTGCCTTAGAGCACATGTATTCAGCCGAGAAAGAGATAGTGAATGGGAAAGTGAGAAATCACCCCCCAAGGGGAAATGGCCCTGCTGCAATCCCTTCTCTGCTGCTTTCCTGCTGGGATTTTGGGCAGGCACATACACAAGCCCAGCATGTGTTTCAAGTCATTGAGTCTGGGACTGAAACTGTGATTAGCCGTGTGGGAATCCAGTGCCTTAACCACCATGCCAGCTCCTGGCCCCGAATTTTAGAAATTTTTAAACTCAATACCTTTTTGGTGGTTAAGGACATTATCTCAGAGAAAGGTAAAAAGGTAACAGACCCTGGGCACCAAAACCTGGCTTCAGGTTTGAGTCTATGTCCTATCAATGTATTGATGTATCATGAGACTCACCTACATTACCCCATTCTAGGTTTGGATTATTTTCACAATATACTGCCATGTTTCCTACCCAATAAAAATTGCTAAACAATATCTGGAATAATTTTTTGACAAGAAGGGCCTAAAATCCATGGAAATGTTCTTAAAAGAGTATAAGCGGCCTTTCTTTGATATCCTAAGAGACATGTGGGCATGATACTTACAGTGTGCTCTGTTCAAATTTTTTCTGGAAAAAATTTTTTTCTGAAAACCTATCATGGCAAAAACTAATAAGTTTTATAAGTAAAAAGGTTTTTCTGGAATATAATTAATTATAATATAATTAATATATTAATTTCTATAATATAATTCATATAATTAATATAATTAATATAATTAAGTTGAGTATACTAGTTTTATTCCTCTGGCTCAACCCTTTTACTTTACATTGCTTTTTTGAATGTGTGGCACTTTCCTTCCTTTTCTTACTAGACCTGAAGAATCTATTCTTTCTTGGTGGATGGGATTTTTGCTATAGGGCATATGCACTCACCCAAGAGTCACAGAGATCAGAGAGAAATCACTCCTCAGAGGATGATCATGCTGCGATCCCTTCACCTCTATTCTCCTCTCAGGAATTTTGGCACACACACACACACACACACACACACACACACACACACACACACGTGCCAGGCATGAGTTTCAAGCCACTGAGTCTGAGTCTGTGACTTGAACCAAGGTTGAGTATGAAGGAGTCCAGCAATGTAACTATTATGCCATTTGCTGGCCCCAGGCATCCATCTTAATATTAATGATGATATGCTGGCATGATGAAATTAAAAGAAAGCAACACAAGCAAATAAACAAAAAACCCAAACTCCTGAAAAGCAACAAAGTCCAGATGATGATATAACAGTATCTTACATCTTATTATCACTTCTAATTGTTTACACAACTTAGTAACACTTGTGAGCTCCTGCAATGCCAGCTCCTGGCCCCGAATTTTAGAAATTTTTAAACTCAATACCTTTTTGGTGGTTAAGGACATTATCTCAGAGAAAGGTAAAAAGGTAACAGACCCTGGGCACCAAAACCTGGCTTCAGGTTTGAGTCTATGTCCTATCAATGTATTGATGTATCATGAGACTCACCTACATTACCCCATTCTAGGTTTGGATTATTTTCACAATATACTGCCATGTTTCCTACCCAATAAAAATTGCTAAACAATATCTGGAATAATTTTTTGACAAGAAGGGCCTAAAATCCATGGAAATGTTCTTAAAAGAGTATAAGCGGCCTTTCTTTGATATCCTAAGAGACATGTGGGCATGATACTTACAGTGTGCTCTGTTCAAATTTTTTCTGGAAAAAATTTTTTTCTGAAAACCTATCATGGCAAAAATTAATAAGTTTTATAAGTAAAAATGTTTTTCTGGAATATAATTAATTATAATATAATTAATATATTAATTTCTATAATATAATTCATATAATTAATATAATTAATATAATTAAGTTGAGTATACTAGTTTTATTCCTCTGGCTCAACCCTTTTACTTTACATTGCTTTTTTGAATGTGTGGCACTTTCCTTCCTTTTCTTACTAGACCTGAAGAATCTATTCTTTCTTGGTGGATGGGATTTTTGCTATAGGGCATATGCACTCACCCAAGAGTCACAGAGATCAGAGAGAAATCACTCCTCAGAGGATGATCATGCTGCGATCCCTTCACCTCTATTCTCCTCTCAGGAATTTTGGCACACACACACACACACACACACACACACACACACACACGTGCCAGGCATGAGTTTCAAGCCCACCGGGTCTGGGACTTGAACTGTGATCAGCTACGTGGGACTTCAGCACCTTAACCACTACACTACTTGCTAACTCCCTGACGAATCTATTCTTATTAGCGAAGTACCATGACTCATGCAGGTAAGAAAATCATGTGTGCCCAGGTGCATACTTTCAGCAAGAAATTGGTGAATGGTCACCATTTTTTTTCTGGAAAGCCACAGAAGCACAAGAATATATCTGCATGTCATATTTTATAGACCACATTGCTGTAACTTTCCAAATGTAAGTGGCCTGTGATATGAAACAGCTGAAATATTTTTAAATGGGGGCAGATATATTAGAAGACATGTACACATGAAACACTTAAATTTTGTATTGGGTTTGATACATAGCATGAGACCTTGGGAGAGTCAGAATGCTTTCCAATGTGTGGATATGTGGAGAGTGCTGTCATATTTATGTGACGGCAGGTTAAGTTCATGCCTGAGAAATAGATTGGTTTTCTCATGCAGAATGGTAGGGTCAAAACATTGTGTTATTAAATTGAATTAAAATATGTTAGATACTAAATATATATACACATATTTATATATACACACACATAATTAACTCTACATATAGTATAACTATAAATCCACTGATAAATATATATGGCCTATTAGTGGGTCATTAGAAAACACATCAGGACTTTCCTGATGACTCAATATACACAAAGATACTAAGTCCTGTGGGAGCCTCAAAGATGGACAGTTTACTGGTGAGATAGGCATGTTACATTTACACAACATCAATTAGAAATTGATCTAGTCTATTAAGAGGACAGGAGACTTTAGATGAAGAAAAAGGGTTTTTAGGAAGGATAGAGAGGCACTGAAATCCATGTTACCAAACAGCAAACCAACCCTCTAAACAAACTAAACCAAACCCACTTTTCCTCCTTCTTAATTGTTTCCTAGGACTGTTGATCCACTCAGGTAAGTACAATTCCCAGGAGTTATGAGCATAATCTTCAGAACCAGCCTGCCTGGGATCAAATCCCTGCTACACCTCTTATTGTGGGATCAGAGAAAATTACTTAACTTTTTTCTACCATGGTTTCTTCATTTATAAAATGGAGATGATGGTAGTGCAGACGCCATGGAATTGTCGTGTGCAGCTGAATGCGAAATACTCCAAAGTACATAAGTGAAGGTGAGCCTTCTCAATACAAGTGATGGGAGTAAAGGGGAAAGGAAGTACCCTCAGTTTTGTTATTCCCAAGGACAGTAAATTATCTAGCTTTAATGTTTGTATAAAAGAAAAAAAAATAGAATGAAGAATTATTACATTGGTTAAACATCGAGCTTACAATTTCAAAATTAGGGAGCAGCAGATGATGCAATGGTTACATCACTGGACTTCCACATAGTCAACTGTGGTTCGAGTCCTGGACTCAGCAACTTAACACTCACACTGGATGTGTGCACGTGCATGTTCAAGATTCCCGAGGGGAGAACAGGATATGGGATTATGGTGTGGCTATCCCCAGTGGGGGTGATTTCTCACTTTATGTCTTTGTCTCTCTGGTGAGTTCATGTACCTTATAGTGAAAAATCTCTCTAAAGAAAAAAATAACTTCAAAATTAAAAAATTCTAGGAAATGTGAGCTGAATGAATCTCATTGTAATAGTCATTTCACAGAGGCTCCCTGTTTGCTTTATTGGAGATGAAAATGGAATCATTTTCCAAATCAAATTACAGAGAAACAGATGAGTTAACATTGTTTTGTAGACTTTTCACTTCCTGACATTTGGATAAGAAAAGAAAAAACACCCTTTACATTAGATTTTTTTCCCTGCCCTCCCACCACCATCCCTTAGCCTTTATCTGAGCACAGCAATGTTCCTTCCGGAGATGGTTGGGAACTCTGTACAAACTGCTCTCTGGGCTGGTGTATACTTTTGGAAGCAGCGTTTAGGTTATTATAGCAAAATGCATTAAGATTTTTGTTTTTAAAAAGAGCCTTTTTTGTACTTTATAAGTAACTATCATAAAAAATATATGAAAATTATTTTTCTTTTAAAATGTAAATTAGACATCTCAGAATACTTTCCTCTTGTGAAAAACACAATGCAAACAGCCCAGAAAACTCTCTCAATGATTTTCAGAAAAACTCTTCCAATAATGTTTGTGTTTAGATCTTTGAGGCTCTATTACTAAATAAGGAAATCTCGTCTCCTTCAAAGATGCTAGGATTGTGTTTGGTTTAATTTTGTTTGTTTGTTTTTTTAATAAATGAGTCTACATTTTTTTAAGAAATATTTTTAAGTGTGATTTATTATTATTATTTTTAAATTTTCTATAGGATGTATGTGCTCTCCAGAGACAGAGAGAAGGAAAATTTAAAAGCAAGCTGCCGGGTCTGGGACCTGAACCACTGTCAGCTAAGTGGGAGTCCAGTGCTTTAAACACTACTTGCTGGTCCCTGTTGTTTCTGTTTTATACCTCTCTCTTTCCTTACCATGTCAGACTAAAGTAGCAGATTGTTTTATTCTTTTAAGATATTGAAAAGGGCATAAATTTCTTTTTCTAGGTGGATATATTTTCATTGTCATTAATATTTCCTGGAAATATAAAGGTGTAGGAAAGGACTATGGAGTAGCATAGGTGGGTTTGCCTGAATGATCAGGTTGAAAGGAGAGACTCAGACTATTCTAGAACAAAGCACTCAGTGATTTAGAACCACAGGAATTAGGGGAAGAGCCTTTGCATTTATGAAGTTGAGCATGAACCACATGGAAAGACAGAAATTTACTTTTATAGTAAAAAATGTTCTATTTCTGTGTATTCCAGAACTTCAAACTGCTAGCTTCAAACTGCTAGCTCCTTAGAGTCTTTGCCTGAAATCTCTGATTGCCAGAGCAGGCTGGAAATGAAGGGAAATTACTCCTTCTGGGAAGAAGGAATTATTTGCCCCAGCCACTGATGGGAGTTGGAAAAATGCCCAGCTCTCTGTACCAATTTATATTCCTACCAAGTGTACAAAGGTTCCCTTTTCTTTACATCCTTTCCAACACTTGTTACATTTTGACTTTTTGATAATAGCCTGTCTAACAGATGTGAGATGATATCTCACTGCAGTTTTGACTTTCATCTCTCTGGTGATTAGAAATGGTGAGCACCTTTTCGTATGCCTGTGGGTCCTTTGTATGTCTTCTTAGGAAAAATGTCAGTTCAGATTCTTTGCTCATTATTTTTAGATGGGATTGAGTTTCGCTATAGAGCACTATGAGTTTCTTATGTGTTTTGGATATTAATCCTCTATCAGATAAATATCTCTCACATTTTATATGCTTTTAATTTTGTTGATTATTCCCTTTATTGGGCAAAAGCTTTTTAATTGAATACAGTACACTTGTTTATTTTTCTTTTTGCCCACGCTTTAAGGGTCATATCTAAAAATTTATTGCTAAGGTCAATGTCAAAGAATTTTCCCCTATGTTTTCTTCAGGAGTTTTATGATTTACGGCCTCATCCATATCTTTAATTTTGAGCTTATATTTGCATGTGGCATAAGGATTCAATGTCATGTTTTTTGGTTTTTTTTGGTAGATATTTAGTTTTTTTGGTGGATATTTAGTTTTCTCAATATCATTAACTGAAGAAAGTATCCTTTTCCCATTAGGTGTTCTTGGCAACTTTATCAAAGATTAGTTGACGTATATGGGTTTATTTCTAGGTACTGGTACATTATTATGTTCCGTTGACCTATGTGTTTGACTTTATGCCAGTACCATGTGCTTTGTAATATTTGAAACCAGAAATTGTAATACCCCAGCTTTATATTCTTTCTCAATATTTCTTTTTTTTTTTTTTTTTGGAGAGGTTTTTGCTATAGGGCACGTGCGCTCACCAGAAAGACAGAGAGAGACAGAGAGACAGAAAGTGAGAAATCACCCCCCAGAGGGGATGGCGATGCTGCAATCCCTTCTCCTCCATTCTCCTCTCGGGATCTTGGGCACGCACGCACACGCACCTGGCATGAGTTTAAGCCACCAGGTCCGGGACTCAAACCGTGGCCGACTACATGGGAGTCCAGCGACACAGCCATTATGCTAATTGCTGGTCCCCCTTCTTTTTCAATATTTCTTTAGCTATTCAGACTCTGGTCTTTTGTGACTCTGTATAAATTTTATGATTGCTTTTTCTATTTCTGTGAGAAATGTCATTGGAATCATCATAGGAATTGCACTGAATCTATAGATCAATGTGAGCAGTATGAACATTTTAACAATATTAATTCTTACAAATCATGAACACAAGATATTTTTCCATTTATTTGTCTTCAGTTTATTTTATCAGTATTTCATTGTTTCCACTGTGTAGATCTTTCACTTCCTTGGTTAAACTAAATCTTTTATCCTTTTTGATGCTATAGTAAATTGAGATTTTTCTTATTTTCTTTCCTTATTTATTTATTTGAACTATAGCCCTTCTAAGTCTCTCCCTTTGGTGGGGGGAAAAAAAAGAAATAAGAAAGGAAGAATTGATTTCTCCTAACTGTATTTCAACTTATTCCTTCCTTCAGCATCTAGTGGGCTGAAGTACGCTTCAGGCTGCCTGCTTTGCCATCAACCAGGAAACCCACATATTTCTGCCTCTATCCCTGCTCCTAGGCCCATGGCCTTGAATGACAGCTGGGCATAGGCAGCATCCACAAGGGTTTGTATAGCTATAAAAGCAAGGTCCTCACAGTTTTGTCAAAGTCAGACTGCCGTGTTCTGTCAGGTGTGCATAAGGTTGTGTGGCCCCATTCTGAGCAGGTCCTCACTGCTCAGGCAATTTTCCTGATGTAGTAAAAGAAAGAGATACCTTTCACTGCTTCTGAGTCAAATGATCGGGGATCTCACAGTCTTCTTCTCTCACAGCTCTGAGAAATCTGGTGTCTAGTGAGCAGGGGGAGAGAGGAGGAGCATACTTCTGTGTTCTTAGGTTGAGGTTGGCCATAGATTCCTTACACACCTGTATCAATTGCATTCTCTTTACCTTTCCCTGAGGTACCTGCTCTTTGGCTATAGCAAAGCATGACAACATGGTCTGTAAAGTACACATGGCTTTATGTGATGGTGGTTGATCACATTACGTTACTGGTTATTGGCATTGTCATAACATAGAGAGAACCATGACAAGTTTCGCTATTACATTCTTGTCTTCTTGTAATTTGACAATTTCATCTTTCTTCAATCATATTTTTTAAAAAACAACTTTCTCTTTTCAGAACTATGGGTAAGTGGGATGAGGTGGGATATGTTCTTTCATTATAGGTAAATCTCAACCACTTTCTGTTGTACTTTCTACCTCACCTCCCCTGGAATGACTTTCCAATCTGTTGCACATGTATACATGACTTCTCTATTGGATACTCAGTCAAGGTGAAGATCCCTTATCCCTGCATGAAGCTCAGAATTTGTAGTGCTAGCAGTTTAGCAGAGTCAAGGAAGTGACAGAGGCCATCAAATTGAAAGGTGGCAGGGAGTAAAGTGGCCAGACTGATGGCTGAAGGAGTTCGGGAATAAGGGTACAGATCAAGACAGGGTCTCAAGCAAGAAGATTTCCCAGGAGTGAGAAGAAAGTCATTCTAAAGTGTTGAGTTTATAAAGGATCTTAGTAAATAGCACCTCTATTTCCTTCCTGGAGCATAAATAAGTTGAGTACTAATAGAGAAGTAAAAAAGATCAAATTATCACTCTTATTTCTGTTGGAATTAGATGACCACCTTTCCTGCCATATTGATTACTTCAAAGACTCCATGCTGGAAAGTAAGTGGAGGGATGCCATAAAGACAGAGATTCAAGTCTTGCATAGGATTCAAGTCTCAGACAATCTCTGCTACATTAGGTAAGAGACTCAGAGAGAGAAAAACCTAGCCAAGACAGCTCCACATTCTTGACTCACAGAAGCCATGAATTATGTTAAATTATTGTTGTTTTAACCCATTTAACTGCAATTTTTGTTGTTGTGGCACAGCAATGGGTAACTGAAATCAATAGTTTGAGAAACAATTGATTAACATCACGTATAAAGTGATATCTTCTGCACATACCATTAGTATGCCCTGTATGTGTGTACGTTTATGTGTGTGTGTTAGACACATGGTTTTCTTAACATGTAGAGGTAGAATTGCTCTCTGGTCACCATTGTGACTTAAATATCATCTCTTCTGAGAAACCTTTCCCAAATTGTTGAAAATAGCCTCCTTTCCTTCCACTCTTTATCCAACTACCCTATGTGGCTTTTTATAAGATTATCGTGGTCTGAAAGTATTCAATAACTTAGTGATTTCTTTTCTTTTATAGCATGCCAGCTCCATGAAGTCAAAGACTTTACTCGATTTTATCATTACTATATTATGGCATCTGCAATAGTGTATCCTCAACAGGGACTCATGCTAGGATCCCCGGCCCTCCCCCCCAATAGCCTTTCTAGCCAACTAGGTCATGGCGGTGCACTTGACATTTTACAAGTTGACCAGGGAACTAAACCCATAATTGCAGCACCTTACCACTGTGCCACCAAAACAGCCCAAACTAATCTTTATGAGCTCACAAATTTTGGGGGGTTCAGGAACTTGGGGAGAACTTACTGGGTGGTTCTGGCTCAGGGTCTCTCATGAGGTTACAGTCAATTTCGGTCAAGGCTGTAGTCATTGGAAGACTTGACCTAGTGGATCCCTTCTAAGCTTATTCATATGGCTGTTGGCTGGAGGCTTCTGTTGTTAGACACATGGGCCTCTCCATGCTCTCAACATGGAAGCCAGTGTCCTCCAAAGCAAGTGATCCAGAAGGACAAAGAATAATCCAGAAACTGTGGTGCCTTTTAGGTTGTTTCCAATTTTCTGCATTTACAAAATAAAATTTTCTTTTTTCTTTTTTTTTTTCACTATACGGTGTGTGCGCTCGCCAGACAGACAGAGAGAGACAGAGAGACAGAAAGCGAGAAATCACCCCCCAGGGGGGATGGTCACGCCGCAATCCCTTCTCCTCCATTCTCCTCTCGTGATCTTGGGCACGCACGCACACACGCCCAGTGTGAGTTTTAAGCCACTGGGTCCGGGACGCGAACCGCGGTCGACTACGTGGGAGTCCAGCGACATAGCCATTATGCTAACTGCTGGTTCCCTACAAAATAAAAATTTTCTACAATCATGTTCACAATAAAATATTTTTAGATGCAAAATTTCCTTAATGTATATTTTTAGAGGTAGAATTGCTCTTCTTATACTACTATCGTGACTCAGATGTCATTTCTTCTGAGAAAACTTCCCTAACTTGTCTGAAACAAACTCCTTTCCTATCACTATTTATCCACTTAACCAATTGTACTTATAAAATTATACTACTGTCTGAGTATTTTAATGATTTATTAATTTAGAATATTAATATAGAATATAAACTCCATGAAATAAAAAATTTTCTATTCTCATACAGAATGTAAGTTTCATGAAATCAAAACACAAAAAATGATTATATCCTTGCATTTGGAATAGTGCCCTGCATAGGATATGTACTCAACATATTTAATAAATAAATGTAAAATAATATGTTTTCCTGCCATCTCCTTAACACTAGATATTATCATTAAAAATGTCTTTGATTTGGTGAAAAATCGTATCTCATTAATGATACAACTTTTTAAAAAATATTTATTTTATTTTATTTATTATTATTCTTTTTAAATTTTATCAGAGAGAGAGAGAGGGGGAAAGTGAGAAAGCAAGTTGCCAAGTCTGGGACTCCATCTGTGGTTGGCCATGTGGGAATCCAGTACTTTAACTATCATGCCACCTGGCCCCAATAGTATAACTTTTATACTTTGGTCTCTACTTGGGTTGAACATTTTTCCATATATTTACTGATTAGTATAGTTCTATTTTTAAAAGTCTGTAACAGTTTTTTTTTTTTTTATATTGACTCCTTGCCTTCTAATATATATTACTGAAGTAAATGATTGTAAATTACTTTCTCTACACAAGCTCACTGGCAGGCACAGACTTTTAAATTCAAGATGACAGTGACAGAGACTGATAGTTTGAGTAAGTACGGCTGAAAGGACTCACTCTGTTCTTGGAAGTGTGGTTGCAGCTGCTATTTGCAGAATCAGAGCCTTTTGTTTGTTCTGAGTTTCCTGAGCTAGCCTGAGGTCTTTAAAAGCACAGGCTCATCAGGCCAGTGTGACAAAGCCGAGCCTCATCATTTGAAGCTATACTTCAGGGAATACTTAAAATAGTCCTCCTGCCCCATCCTGCTTGTGGCTGTCCTACTTTAGCTCACAATTAGGAAAGTTTCTTGAGTGTCTGGTGGTCATCTGTCTCCCAAATGGGGCTAGTTCCATAAAGCAATGCCAAGATGAATGTCAGGTTCTGGTTGGAGTATCTGACGGGCCATTTCCTGTTCAGTGGGTTCTAGGGGATGATGTTGTTTGAAATACTCAAGCCAGAAGTGACTTCTGAGGGAGGTACAACCCTCAGCATGGTCAGGGTTGGGCTTTAGGCTTTGAAGTCACATTCGGTCTATGGCCATCTCAAAGGGGTGAGCCTTCTTGGTTAGGTTTTCTTCTTTGACAGTGTGTACAATATTAGACTGACAGTTTTCTGACACATTGCAGATATTGTTTGTACCTCTGCGTGACTGGAATACAGTGAATTTAGCATACCTTGACCCTCCCTATCTCTGTCCATCTGTCTATCGATCGATCTATCATCTATGGAGAAGATAATGGATTGTGACAAGTTAAAAAAATGAGTAAATACAGTACTGCCACTCTGGTCCTTTGGTGGTATATTATATCATATATCACATACCTAGGACAGGCTTAACATAAAAGCATGAAGACAGCCTCCTCTTCTATTTAATATAGCTAGGAAGTAGACCTTTAAATGTCAGTTTCATACTAAGGTTGTAGTTATTATAAAACGGTATGATTGGAGTTGGGCATGGATGAACCACAGAGGAAAAGAAGGTCTTCAAGCTGCCATTTAATTGGGTTGAACGCATGCTGCTCACTGAACTTTATAAGGGCATAATTAGAGAATGTGAATGTAGTTCATAAAATCAAAGTGAGTCTTCTTTAAAAGTTCTGGGTGAAAATTCAGAAACTCTTTGCTATTTTTTAATTGTCTTAGCCTTAATTCAACATATAATTAAACCAGACCAGTGAAAGAACCTTCTGCTCAGAGATGACTACAAAATTGTTCTTGAATTGTTAATACAGATGTGAAATTGAGGTCACGCTGTTAGCTCTTCTTGTTTTTGGTTTTGATTGAACACACTATGGCTTTTTGGTGTTTTCTTCTAAGAAAGAATAGAACTAGTCATAATCTTTTTTATTTCATTTTCTGAGAGAACGCCTTAATTGGGCCATGGTCATTTTCATCTCCACTTGGGCCATAGCTGAGAATCTGAATGTATGAAGGATATAACTTCAGAGGCCCTGGTAGGAATCTTATTGCAGAAACTACAGCTATAAAGGATCTCTGAGCTTCTGTGGCTTGCCACTTCTATAACCTTTCATCAGTGTGGGGAATACAACACCTTTTTCTCTAGAAAAACAACTCTACCAACTTTTTGATCCCTGGTTATCTCTCCTTTGCAGAGGTATTAAAAAAGAAGGCATAACTCTGCTTCCTTGTATGTCTGAGAAGGTACTTCTAGCATATAGAAAGAGTAAGTTCTGCAAGTACCCAATACTATGGAGGTATTTTATGAGCCACAGTCAGCAAATCTACCCAGAAAGCTATGCTTCAAGGAATGCTACAGTAGGAGTCATTACCATAAGAAGATAAAACTAGTAAGACTCTTAAAAATATAATTATTGGGACCAGCAGATGGCATAGCAGTTAGAACACTGGACTCCCACATGGCTGACAGTGATTTGAGTGCTGGTGGCTTGAAACTCATACCAGAAGTGTGTGTATGCACACCCAAGATCCCAGGAGGATAATAGAGAAGGGTGGCCATCCCCTCTGTGGGGAGTATTTTCTCACTTTCCCTTTCACTGTGTCTGTCTCTTTCGCTCTCCAGTAAGCACACACACCCTAAGGCAAAAATGTCTAATACACACACACACACACACACACACACACACACACACACACACACCACTCTAC